>NC_056078.1:16300000-16447500 GCF_016772045.2 Ovis aries | reverse complement strand
GCATTCAGATTATTTCCACATTTTGCAGTCTTCGTGGCCTAAAACCTCTATGCTTATTAGCCAATAATGATTCAATGAACACTTGGTGCTTTTCTTTAAACTCTTTGATCATTCAGACACATAGTCATGAAACCAAGCAAACAAGAAGGAGTGAGGTTGAATGCATTTTAGGAAGGACTGCTGTTTGCTTACTAACTCCAGTAGATGCATTGCTATAAAGACTTCATTTATCATCCCTTGAACTAGTCATTTTCAATTAATAATAATAGCTTTGCTACCTTAAGCAAACCGTCCTTCAGTTTCTTCCTCTGTGAAAGCAGTCAGGCTGATCTTAAAAATCGGGAAGATTCCTCTCCTTACTAAGATTCTACAGCCTGAAAGACAGAGAGGGATCCACTAGTAACAGGAAAACCTAATGTTTATTAGGCAACTATGAAGTACATAACACTCTATATTCCACACATTGTGTTTATCTAATGTTCACAACAACCTCATGAGGTAATTACCATTATTAGTCCCATTTTGGAGATAAAGAAACTGAGGCACAGCTAAATAAAAAATTATAATAACCCACACAAATCTGTGGTTTTTTAAAGCTAGCCTAGTGCCATGGAATGAAGATGGAAATCCATGCAATCTCAACCAAAAACCCACTCTCTTGGCCAAATACTCTGGATCTCTGACCTCCTCAAAGCCAGCTTCCAATTTCCCTAAAGTTCTAAGCATAATTATTGTTAGATTCAATCACATGACTTTCCTCTCTAGCTCGAGGACCTTCATCCCACAATCCAAAGAAAGAAACTGAGATCCTTCTTGGCATAGAGGTTTTTTTAATCAGTATCTAATTAAAAAAAAATCACATATGCAATTTTTGATTTGTTATCCTGATCATTCACAAGTGAACACAGCAGAATGAAAGTTGCTAAGACTGCAGATAGGACAATGAATTCTGATGAGGAACTTTTGTGTCACCAGTCATCTAAATTGTCATATGATATATTGTTATTACATTTTATATACTTATTTCTTAGACATGTGCCCACAATGACTGTGAAGTGAAAGTGGAAGTGTTAATCGCTCAGTCACGTCCGACTCTTTGCAACCCCATGGACTTTAACCTCTGTCCATGGAATTCTCTAGCCAGAACACTGGAGTGGGTAGCTGTTCCCTTCTCCAGGGGATCTTCCTGATCCAGGGATCGAACCCAGGTCTCCCACATTGCAGGCAGGTTCTTTACCATCTGAGCCATCAGGGAAGCCCAACATGGCTGTATCCCCAAGGAAAAACTAATTTGAAATGTAGAAATTAGTGCAATTCTTGAATATTTTTGCCTACATGCAAAGTTGCAGTGTTTTCAGATTATTAAATATTATCAGTATATGAAAGCTTCAGCTCATTAGGAAGCTGAAAGAATACAGTGTTGCCAACTTATAATCAGTCAGTCAGTGAACATTCATCTTGTGTTGTGTGCAGAATACTGAATTAGGCAGTTGGGGCATGATAAAAGGAGAAGACTCTTTCTGCATCAGATGGTTTTATAATTTAATTGAGGAAATTATCTAAACGTAAGAGCAGCTTATTAAATATCAAATACAAATTTAAATGGTAAGAAATGAATTGGTGTATACTGAGGGAACACAGAGGAGGTTTAACAGATTAATCAGAGACACTCTCTAAAGCAAATTCCATCAGCACTAAAAGTCCTAACTTTGAATACCCACTATATGCAAGCCCTCATGCTCTGTGCAGCACAAGCTATGTCTTATTTGATCCTCACAGCTATCTTTAAATGCAGCGTTATGTTTGCTCCCATTTAAACATGAGGAAACCAAGTACTAGAAAGCCAAGACAATATACCTGAAGTTCCTAGCTAATGACAGACTGGGTCATGATTTAAGCTGAAAGCAGTCTGACACAAAAAAAGCCGATGTGCTAGTCATTCTGTATACAGCCTTTAAAGGAGCCGTGTTAATAGTGCCCATTGGCAGAAATGTGGACGGACCTAGAGACTGTCATACACAATGAAGTAAGTCAGAAAGAGAAAAGCAAGTATTGTAGAACATTGTTCATATGTAGAATCTAGAAAAATGGTACAGATGCACTTACTTGTAAAGCAGAAATAGAGACATGAATGTAGATAACAAACTTACCAGGGGATAAGGAGGGGAATGAATTGGGAAACTGGATAGATACACACACATCAATATATATATAAAATAGATAACTAATGAGACTCTACTGTATATAACAGGGAACTCTACTCAATGCTCCATGGTGACCTAAATAGGAAGAAAATCTGAAAATCAGTGGAGATATATATAGCTTATTCACTTTGCTGTACAGCAGAAGCTAACACAGCACTGTAATGCAGCTATATTATAATAAAAAATTGAAAGAAAAAAAAAGAAGCTGCATTAAGATGGATGTTGGCTCTGGAGGGATGGATGAAGAAGGCTGAGCACATTCCTGGATAAGGGACCACAGATGTGAAGGTGAATAATCATGTGGAAGACTGAAGGCAGAGCAAACTTTTATTTTAAAAAGTATTTTATTTGAACTAATTTTAAACTTCAAGGCAGTAAAAATAGTTCTTTTATGTCCCTTAACACCCCTTCTCCAATATTAACATCTTACAAAACCACATGGCAACAATCAAGAACAAGAAGTTAACCCTGTAGCACAGGGTTACTAACTAAACTGGGGATGTCATCCGAAATTCCCACTTTCCTACCAGTGTGCTTTTCCCCGGGATCCTATCCAGGACCCCACATGGCGGTTAGCTGCCATTTCTTCTCTGGTACATCAGAGTTCTTCAGTCTTGCACGGTCTTTATGATGCTGACACTTTCGAAAATGACTCATCAGTTACTTTGTAGAACATCTCCCAATTTTAATTTGTTCAATATTTTCCCACAGTGGGAATGAGGTCAGGCCTTTTTGGCTAGAATGTCACAACAGTAATGTTTGTGTCCTTTCAGTGTACTGTATCTTGGGCTTCATGCTATCAGTGCATCTTAGCAACTTGGCAGAAGATTCCTTGAGTTCATGCAAATTCTGTTCTCAAATAATTTCCTCCTAACGTTAGTACTTTTGTTGGATCAACACTTAGTGGTAGTATAGTGTTTGTCTAATGGTGATCTTCTCTCTCTCTCTTTTCTTCTACATTTTTCAATTCTACTATCATTCAATTTCTATTAGGAAATTCTACTGTGAGGAACAGCTGTTTCTTCTCCTGCACTATTTATTTATTTGCTTATTCGATTTTATATATATATATATATATATATACTGTGGATCATGGATGTTTACTTTAGTCTGTGGTTAAACCCAATATGATTATTATTTATTCTTTAGCTAAAATCTTCCACCTTTGGCCACTGGGAGTTGAGCTTCTTTTGGTTGGATCCTGTATTCTTGGGACAAGCCTCACTTTTATTTTTTTTTTTTATTTTTTTAAAATCTTTAATTCTTACATGCATTCCCAAACATGAACCCCCTCCCACCTCCCTCCCCATGGTCATCCCCATGCACCAGCCCCAAGCATGCTGCATCCTGCGTCAGACATAGACTGGCGATTCAATTCACATGATAGTATACATGTTAGAATGTCATTCTCCCAAATCATCCCACCCTCTCCCTCTCCCTCTGAGTCCAAAAGTCCGTTATACACATCTGTGTCTCTTTCCTTGTCTTGCATACAGGGTCGTCATTGCCATCTTCCTAAATTCCATATATATGTGTTAGTATACTGTATTGGTGTTTTTCTTTCTGGCTTACTTCACTCTGTATAATTGGCTCCAGTTTCATCCATCTCATCAGAACTGATTCAAATGAATTCTTTTTAACGGCTGAGTAATACTCCATTGTGTATATGTACCACAGCTTGCTTATCCATTCATCTGCTGATGGACATCTAGGTTGTTTCCATGTCCTGGCTATTATAAACAGTGCTGCGATGAACATTGGGGTACATGTGTCTCTTTCAATTCTGGTTTCCTCGGTGTGTATGCCCAGAAGTGGGATTGCTGGGTCATAAGGTAGTTCTATTTGCAATTTTTAAGGAATCTCCACACTGTTCTCCATAGTGGCTGTACTAGTTTGCATTCCCACCAACAGTGTAGGAGGGTTCCCTTTCTCCACACCCTCTCCAGCATTTATTGCTTGCAGATTTTTGGATCGCAGCCATTCGGACTGGTGTGAAGTGGTACCTCATTGTGGTTTTGATTTGCATTTCCCTAATAATGAGTGATGTTGAGCATCTTTTCATGTGTTTGTTAGCCATCCGTATGTCTTCTTTGGAGAAATGTCTATTTAGTTCTTTGGCCCATTTTTTGATTGGGTCGTTTATTTTTCTGGAGTTGAGCTGCATAAGTTGCTTGTATATTTTTGAGATTAGTTGTTTGTCAGTTGCTTCATTTGCTATTATTTTCTCCCATTCAGAAGGCTGTCTTTTCACCTTGCTTATATTTTCCTTTGTTGTGCAGAAGCTTTTAATTTTAATTAGATCCCATTTGTTTATTTTTGCTTTTATTTCCAGAATTCTGGGAGGTGGATCATAGAGGATCCTGCTGTGATTTATGTCTGAGAGTGTTTTGCCTATGTTCTCCTCTAGGAGTTTTATAGTTTCTGATCTTACATTTAGATCTTTAATCCATTTTGAGTTTATTTTTGTGTGCGGTGTTAGAAAGTGATCTAGTTTCATTCTTTTACAAGTGGTTGACCAGTTTTCCCAGCACCACTTGTTAAAGAGATTGTCTTTACTCCATTGTATATTCTTGCCTCCTTTGTCAAAGATAAGGTGTCCATATGTGTGTGGATTTATCTCTGGGCTTTCTATTTTGTTCCATTGATCTATATGTCTGTCTTTGTGCCAGTACCATACTGTCTTGATGACTGTGGCTTTGTAGTAGAGCCTGAAGTCAGGCAAGTTGATTCCTCCAGTTCCATTCTTCTTTCTCAAGATTGCTTTGGCTATTCGAGGTTTTTGTATTTCCATACAAATCTTGAAATTATTTGTTCTAGTTCTGTGAAAAATGTGGCTGGTAGCTTGATAGGGATTGCATTGAATTTGTAAATTGCTTTGGGTAGTATACTCATTTTCACTATATTGATTCTTCCAATCCATGAACATGGTATATTTCTCCATCTATTAGTGTCCTCTTTGATTTCTTTCATCAGTGTTTTATAGTTTTCTATATATAGGTCTTTAGTTTCTTTAGGTAGATATATTCCTAAGTATTTTATTCTTTTCGTTGCAATGGTGAATGGAATTGTTTCCTTAATTTCTTTTCTACTTTCTCATTATTCGTGTATAGGAATGCAAGGGATTTCTGTGTGTTGATTTTATATCCTGCAACTTTACTCTATTCATTGATTAGCTCTAGTAATTTTCTGGTGGAGTCTTTAGGGTTTTCCATGTAGAGGATCATGTCATCTGCAAACAGTGAGAGTTTTACTTCTTCTTTTCCAATTTGGATTCCTTTTATTTCTTTTTCTGCTCTGATTGCTGTGGCCAATACTTCCAGAACTATGTTGAATAGTAGCGGTGAAAGTGGACACCCTTGTCTTGTTCCTGACTTTAGGGGAAATGCTTTCAATTTTTCACCATTGAGGATAATGTTTGCTGTGGGTTTGTCATAGATAGCTTTTATTATGTTGAGGTATGTTCCTTCTATTCCTGCTTTCTGGAGAGTTTTTATCATAAATGGATGTTGAATTTTGTCAAAGGCCTTCTCTGCATCTATTGAGATAATCATATGGTTTTTATTTTTCAATTTGTTAATGTGGTGAATTACATTGATTGATTTGCAGATATTGAAGAATCCTTGCATCCCTGGGATAAAGCCCACTTGGTCATGGTGTATGATCTTTTTAATGTGTTGTTGGATTCTGATTGCTAGAATTTTGTTGAGGATTTTTGCATTTATGTTCATCAGAGATATTGGCCTGTAGTTTTCTTTTTTTGTGACATCTTTGTCAGGTTTTGGTATTAGGGTGATGGTGGCCTCATAGAATGAGTTTGGAAGTTTACCTTCCTCTGCAATTTCTGGAAGAGTTTGAGGAGGATAGGTGTTAGCTCTTCTCAAAATTTTTGGTAGAATTCAGCTGTGAAGCCATCTGGACCTGGGTTTTTGTTTGCTGGAAGATTTCTGATTACAGTTTCAATTTCTGTGCTTGTGATGGGTCTGTTAAGATTTTCGATTTCTTCCTGGTTCAGTTTTGGAAAATTGTACTTTTCTAAGAATTTGTCCATTTCTTCCACGTTGTCCATTTTATTGGCATACAACTGCTGATAGTAGTCTCTTATGATCCTTTGTATTTCTGTGTTGTCTGTTGTGATCTCTCCGTTTTCATTTCTAATTTTATTGATTTGATTTTTCTCTCTTTGCTTCTTGATGAGTCTGGCTAATGGTTTGTCAATTTTATTTATCCTTTCAAAGAACCAGCTTTTGGCTTTGTTGATTTTTGCTACGGTCTCTTTTGTTTCTTTTGCATTTATTTCTGCCCTAATTTTTAAGATTTCTTTCCTTCTACTAACTCTGGGGTTCTCCAACTCTTCCTTTTCTAGTTGCTTTAGTTGTAGAGTTAGGTTATTTATTTGACTTTTTTCTTGTTTCTTGAGGTATGCCTGTATTGCTATGAACTTTCCTCTTAGCACTGCTTTTATAGTGTCCCACAGGTTTTGGGTTGTTGTGTTTTCATTTTCATTAGTTTCTATGCATATTTTGATTTCTTTTTTGATTTCTTCTGTGATTTGTTGGTTATTCAGAAGCGTGTTGTTCAACCTCCATATGTTGGAATTTTTAATAGTTTTTCTCCTGTAATTGAGATCTAATCTTAATGCATTATGGTCAGAAAAGATGCTTGGAATAATTTCGATTTTCTTGAATTTATCAAGTTTAGATTATGGCCCAGGATGTGATCTATCCTGGAGAAGGTTCCATGAGCACTTGAAAAAAAGGTGAAATTCGTTGTTTTGGGGTGAAATGTCCTATATATATCAATTAGGTCTAACTGATCTAATGTATCATTTAAAGTTTGCGTTTCTTTGTTAATTTTCTGTTTAGTTGATCTGTCCATAGGTGTGAGTGGGGTTTAAAGTCTCCCACTATTATTGTGTTATTGTTGATTTCCCCTTTCATACTTGTTAGCATTTGTCTTACATATTGCGGTGCTCCTATATTGGGTGCATATATATTTATAATTGTTATATCTTCTTCTTGGATTGTTCCTTTGATCATTATGTAGTGGCCTTCTTTGTCTCTTTTCACAGCCTTTGTTTTAAAGTCTATTTTATCTGATATGAGTATTGCCACTCCTGCTTTCTTTTGGTCTCTATTCGCATGGTATATCTTTTTCCAGCGCTTCACTTTCAGTCTGTATGTGTCCCTTGTTTTGAGGTGGGTCTCTTGTAAGCAGCATATAGAGGGGTCTTGTTTTTGTATCCATTCGGCCAGTCTTTGTCTTTTGGTTGGGGCATTCAACCCATTTACATTTAAGGTAATTATTGATAAGTATGATCCCGTTGCCATTTACTTTATTGTTTTGGGTTCGGGTTTATACACCCTTTCGTGTTTCCTGTCTAGAGGATATCCTTTAGAATTTGTTGGAGAGCTGGTTTGGTGGTGCTGAATTCTCTCAGCTTTTGCTTGTCTGTAAAGCTTTTGATTTCTCCTTCGTATTTGAATGAGATCCTTGCTGGGTACAGTAATCTGGGCTGTAGGTTATTGTCTTTCATCACTTTAAGTATGTCTTGCCATTCCCTCCTGGCCTGAAGAGTTTCTATTGACAGATCAGCTGTTATCCTTATGGGAATCCCCTTGTGTGTTATTTGTTGTTTTTCCCTTGCTGCTTTTAATATTTGTTCTTTGTGTTTGATCTTTGTTAATTTGATTAGTATGTGTCTTGGGGTGTTTCGCCTTGGGTTTATCCTATTTGGGACTCTCTGTGTTTCTTGGACTTGGGTGATTATTTCCTTCCCATTTTAGGGAAGTTTTCAACTATTATCTCCTCAAGGATTTTCTCATGGTCTTTCTTTCTGTCTTCTTCTTCTGGGACTCCTATAATTCGAATGTTGGAGCGTTTCATATTGTCCTGGAGGTCTCTGAGATTGTCCTCGTTTCTTTTAATTCGTTTTTCTTGTTTCCTCTCTGATTCATTTATTTCTACCATTCTATCTTCTATTTCACTAATCCTATCTTCTGCCTCCGTTATTCTACTATTTGTTGCCTCCAGAGAGTTTCTGATCTCATTTATTGTGTTATTCATTATATTTTGACTCTTTTTTATTTCTTCTAGGTCCTTGTTAAACCTTTCTTGCATCTTCTCAATCCTTGTCTCTAGGCTATTTATCTGTGTTTCCATTTTGATTTCAAGATTTTGGATCATTTTCACTATCAATATTCGGAATTCCTTCTCCGGTAGATTCCCTACTTCTTCCTCTTTTGTTTGGTTTGGTGGGCAACTCTCCTGTTCCTTTACCTGCTGAGTATTCCTCTGTCTCTTCATCTTGGTTATATTGCTGCGTTTGGGGTGGCCTTTTTATATTCTGATAATTTGTGGAGTTCTCTTTATTATGGAGCTTCCTCACTTTGGGTGGGGTTCTATCAGTGGCTTGTCAAGGTTTCCTGGTTAGGGTAGCTCACTTTTAAAAGCATTTCCTTGCTTTCTGGCACCAGGATCATCTTGAACTTTTCTTGCCTTAGCCCTGAAATCAAACACTTCTCCAGGAACATCTGGTTCCTCTTACTGAAGAATCATGAGTAGGGACCAAGATTTGGGTGCTAGGTACACCCAGATCAGATTGTTACTGCCTTACTCAGAGTTTTCCTTTCACTAAAGAGAACTAATCTTGGAGAGAAAGAAGTGGAGAGAGTCAATGGGTAGGACTTTATAGTACTTTATACACCAACCTAAGGAACTGGGATCTGATATGATGAACATTACAGGGAAATTCTGTAAGAGCTAAGCAGGAACTGATTTGTTGGAATTGTGTCTTATTTATGGAATTGTGTTACAAGAAGATGATTTTTATACTGGGGTACAGGATCTAACTGGTAAAAGGGCAAAACCCTGAATAAATAAAAACACCTGAAGTTATCTAGGCATGGGATGGGAAAGGCCCAATCTTAGGATAAAAGAGTAGGAGGAAGAAATAAACAGAAGAAGCAAAAACATTCGAGAAAAGTAACCAGCTAGAGACAGTAATAGTTACAACAGAGGATTAGGGGAAGTGCAAAATTAATGTTTGTTATATTTTACAGCTGAATATATGAAGGTGCTACTGGTGATACTGGGAATGATTGACTCTGTGTTAAGAAAGCATAGACTTCAGTTTTGACATATTTAGTTTAAGAATTACTGAGACATGTTAATAGAAATAACCCCAGTAGAGAAGGGGAGGTATCAGACTAAAAACAGACACTATATTTTTGAATCCCTAATACCAAGCTCTGTACTTCACTTTCAGTAGGATCCTGAATAATAATAGCTCACATTTTAAAATGCTTACCCTGCGTCTGGCCTATGTCAAGTACTTTTATATATATGACCTTATTTAATCCTCATAATGTTCCTATTGATATCATTTGCATATTTTTGACAGAGAAACTGAGATTTTTTAAGAGGTTAAATGGCTTGACCAAAAAGATCAAGCTGGCAACTTGATGAAGTCAAGATCTGGCTCCAATTCACATGACTCCAAGGTCCCATTCTTCATGAACAGACAGTTTTTGAGAGAAAGATAGGTATACATACAAAGTGATTAAACCCAAAACATGTCTTATATAAACAGATTTGAGACTCATTTGTGCAAATGAATTCATTAAAGTATAAGACTAAAAAAACCCCACAGATTCTAAGACAGAATCTTGATAAATTAGATTTGAAAGAAGGAAGACAAAGAGAAGAATAATGAAATGAAAGAAACCATCGAGGGAAACAGAACATAATTATTAGTATATAAAAAAAAAGAAAAGCAAAATGTGTGGTAATCACCACCTACCAGTCATGGTAGGTAAGCTTCCTGCAGACCAAAACTCCTTCCAAAAACAATTATAAAACAGAATCTGTCTTAAAAACATTTGTTTAAAGGTATCAGAAAGCTTACCAAATTAAAAGAGCTTTCAAGAGCGAAGCTCCCAGGGGAAAGCGAAGATCCTAGATAAACTTCACACATATGCGGTTTTCCCCTGAAGCACTTGTCAGTTTTTAAGTAGCTGAAAGGCTGTAGAGAGTTTCTGGAAGTCTTAATAGGACTCGGTAAGAAATTGGAGTTCAGGGTCTACCAAGAAGGAGTCTTAGTAACATCCTACATTTTTAAATGGGATCATAAAAGCCTAGCTCCAACCGTTTCAATCTGTGATGGAATTAAGGTAAGCTGCCCAACACTAATTGCCTTCCAGTTTTGAAGGAAGTTCAGTTCAGTTGCTCAGTCATGTTCGACTCTTTGTGAACCCATGGACTGCAGCATGCCAGACTTCCCTGTCCATTACCAACACCCGGAGCTTGCTCAAGCTCATGTCCATTGAGTTGGTGATGCCATCCAACCATCTCATCCTCAGTCATCCCCTTCTCCACCTGCCTTCAATCTTCCCCAGAATCAGGGTCTTTTTCAACGAGTCAGTTCTTCACATCAGGTGGCCAAATATTGGAGTTTCAGCTTCAGCATCAGCCCTTCCAATAAACACTCAGGACTGATTTCCTTTAGGATAGACTGGTTGGATCTCCTTGCAGTCCAAGGGACTCTCAAGAGTCTTCTCCAACACCACAGTTCAAAAGCACATGGATACCACCAGATGGTCAATACCAAAATCAGATTGAATATATTCTTTGCAGTCAAAGATAGAGAAGCTCTATACAGTCAGCAAAGACAAGACTGGGAGCTGATTGTGGTTCAGATCATGAACTCCTTATTGCCAAATTCATATTTGAACTGAAGAAAGTAGGGAAAACAACTAGACAATTCAAATATGACCTAAATCAAATCCCTTAGGATTATACAGTGGAGGTGACAAACAGATTCAAGGGATTAGATCTGACAGACAGAGTGCCTAAAGAACTATGGACAGAGGTTTGTGACATTGTACAGGAGGCAATGACCAAGACCAGAACCAAGAAAAAGAAATGCAAAAAGGCAAAATGGTTGTCTGATGAGGACTTACAAATAGCTGAGGAAAGAAGAGAACCAAAGGCAAAGGAGAAAAGGAAAGATATACCCATTTGAATGCAGAGTTCCAAAGAATAGCAAGAAGAGACAAGAAAGCCTTCCTCAGTGATCAATGCAAAGAAATAGAGGAAAACAATAAAATGTGAAAGACTAGAGATCTCTTCAAGAATATTAGAGATACCAAGGGAACATTTCAGGCAAAGATGGGCACAATAAAGGACAGAAATGGTATGGAGCTAACAGAAGCAGAAGATATTAAGAAGAAGTGGCAAGAATACACAGATGAACTATACCAAAAAAAAAAAAAAAAAAAAAAGATCTCCATGACACAGATAACCATGATGGTGTGATCACTCACCTAGAGCCAGACATCCTGGAATGCGAAGTCAAGTAAGCCTTAGGGAGCATCACTATGAACAAAGCTAGTGGCAGTGATGGAATTCCAGTTGAGCTATTTTAAATCCTAAAAGATGATGCTGTGAAAGTGCTGTACTCAATATACCAGCAAATTTGGAAAACTCAGCAGTGGTCACAGGACTGGAAAAACTCAGTTTTCATTCCAATCCCAAAGAAAGGCAATGCCAAAGAATGTTCAAACTACCACGCCACTGCACTCATCTCATATGCTAGCAAAGTAATACTCAAAATTCTCCAAGCCAGGCTTCAACAGTACATGAACTGTGAACTTCCAGATGTTCAAGCTGGATTTAGGTAAGGCAGAAGAAACAGAGATCAAATTGCCAACATCTTTTGGATCATCAAAAAAGCAAGAGAGTTCCAGAAAAAATATCTATTTCTTCTTTCTTGACTATGCCAAATCTTTTGACTGTGTGGATCACAACAAACTGTGGAAAATTCTTCTAGAGATGGGAATACCAGATTACCTTACCTGCCTCCTGAGAAATCTGTATGCACACCAAGAAGCAACAGTTAGAACCAGACATGGAACAACAAACTGGTTCCAAATTAGGAAAGGAGTCAGTCAAGGTTGTATATTGTCACCCTGCTTATTTAACTTATATGCAGAGTACATCATGCGAAATGTCAGGCTGGATGAAGCACAAGCTGGCATCAAGATCACCGGGAGAAATACCAATAACCTCAGATATGCAGATGACACCACCCTTCGCAGAAAGCGAAGAAGAACTAAAGAGCCTCTTGATGAAAGAGGCTTCTTCTTCTTCTTTTCTTTAATATTGTATTTTTGAAAATCCAACCTCTTCTCTAGATTTTTAATCTTTGCTTTTCCGTATTTATCATCAATTTTGTACTTTTAAAAATCCATTCTTCAGTACCCACTTTTACTTGAGAGCAAGATTACTGGCTTGACCACTCTCTCCTCCTTTGGACTCTCCTTTTTCTCTACCAGGTCGCCTCTGTCTCCCCCCTCCCCCTTCTCTTCTCTACCCAACTCTGTGAATCTCTGTGTGTTCCAGACAGTGGAGAACACTTAGGGAACTGGTTACTGGCTGGATCTGTCTCTCTCCTTTTCATTTCCCTCTTTTATCCTCCTGGCCAGCTCTGTCTCCTTCCTCCCTCTCCTCTTCTCTGTATAACTCCGTGAACATCTCTGAGCGGTCCAGACTATGGAGTGCACATAAGGAAGTGATTACTGGCTAGCTTGCTCTCTCCTCTTTTGATCCCACCTCATCTCATTCCAGTCACCTCCAACTCCCCCCTCCCTCTTCTCTTCTCCATGTACCTCTGTGAACTTCTCTGGGTGTCCCTCACTGTGGAGAAACTTTTCATCTTTAACCTAGATGTTTTATCATCGGTGCTGCATAGATGGAGAAGTCTTGAGGCTACTGTAAAACTAAAACTGAAAACCAGAAGCAGGAGGCTTAAGTCCAAATCCTGAGAACATCAGAGAACTCCTGACTCCAGGGAACATTAATCAATAGGAGCTCATCAAATGCCTCCATACCTACACTGAAACCAAGCACCACCCAAGGGCCAACAAGTTCCAGAGCAAGTCATATCACGCAAATTCTCCAGCAACACAGGAACACACCCCTGAGCTTCAATATACAGGCAGCTCAAGTTACTCCAAAACCATTGACATCTCATAACCCATTACTGGACACTTCATTGCACTCCAGAGAGAAGAAATCCAGCTCCACCCACCAGAACTCCAACACAAGCTTCCCTAACCAAGAAACCTTGACAAGCCACTGACACAACCCCACCCACAGCAAGGAAACTCCATAATAAAGAGAAGTCCACAAATTCCCAGAATATAGAAAGGCCACCCCAAATGCAGCAATATAACCAAGATGAAGAGACAGAGGAATACCCAGCAGGTAAAGGAACAGGAGAAATGCCCACCAAACCAAACCAAAGAGGAAGAGATAGGGAGTCTACCTGATAAAGAATTCCAAATATTGATGGTGAAAATGATCCAAAATCTTGAAATCAAAATGGAATCACAGATAAACAGCCTGGAGACAAAGATTGAGAAGATGCAATAAAGGTTTAACAAGGACCCAGAAGAAATAAAAAAGAGTCAATATATAATGAATAATGCAATATGAGGTCAGAAACACTCTGGAGGCAACAAATAGTAGAATAATGGAGGCAGAAGATAGGATTAGTGAAATAGAAGATAGAATGGTAGAAATAAACAAATCAGAGTGGAAAAAAGAAAAACGAATTAAAAGAAATGAGGACAATCTCAGAGACCTCCAGGAAAATATGAAATGCTCCAACATTCGAATTATAGGAGTCCCAGAAGAAGAAGACAAAAAGAAAGACCATGAGAAAATACTTGAGGAGATAATAGCTGAAAACTTCCCTAAAATGGGGAAGGAAATAATCCCCCAAGTCCAAGAAACACAGAGAGTTCCAAATAGGATAAACCCAAGGCGAAACACCCCAAGACACATATTAATCAAATTAACAAAGATCAAACACAAAGAACAAATATTAAAAGCAGCAAGGGAAAAATAACAAATAACACACAAGGGGATTCCCATAAGGATAACAGCTGATCTTTCAATAGAAACTCTTCAGGCCAGGAGGGAATGGCAAGACATACTTAAAGTGATGAAAGAAAATAAGCTACAGCCCAGATTACTGTAACCAGCAAGAATCTCATTCAAGTATGAAGGAGAAATCAAAAGCTTTTCAGACAAGCAAAAGCTGAGAGAATTCAGCACCACCAAACCAGCTCTCCAACAAATACTAAAGGATCTTCTCTAGACAGGAAACACAAAAAGGGTGTATAAACCCAAACCCAAAACAATAAAGTAAATGGCAACAGGATCATACTTAACAATAATTACCTTAAACGTAAATGGGTTGAATGCCCCAACCAAAAGACAAAGACTGGTTGAATGGATACAAAAACAAGACCCCTATATATATTGTCTACAAGAGACCCACCTCAAAACAAGGGACACATACAGACTGAAAGTGAAGGGCTGGAAAAAGATATTCCATGCAAATAGAGACCAAAAGAAAGCAGGAGTAGCAATACTCATATCAGATAAAATAGACTTTAAAACAAAGGCTGTGAAAATAGACAAAGAAGGCCACTACATAATGATCAAAGGATCAATTCAAGAAGAAGATATAACAATTATAACTATATATGCGCCCAATATAGGAGCACCACAATATGTAAGACAAATGCTAACAAGTGTGAAAGGGGAAATTAACAATAACACAATAACAGTGGGAGACTTTAAAACCCCACTCACACCTATGGACAGATCAACTAAACAGAAAATTAACAAAGAAACACAAACTTTAAATGATACAATAGAACAGTTGGACCTAATTGATATCTATAGGACATTTCACCACAAAACAATGAATTTCACCTTTTTCTCAAGTGCTCATGGAACCTTCTCCAGGATAGATCACATCCTGGGCCATAAATCTAGCCTTGATAAATTCAAAAAATTGAAATCATTCCAAGCATCTTTTCTGACCATAAAGCATTAAGATTAGATCTCAATTAAAGGAGAAAAACTATTGAAAATTCCAACATATGGAGGCTGAACAACACGCTTCTGAATAACCAACAAATCACAGAAGAAATCAAAAAGAAATCAAAATATGCCTAGAAACAAATGAAAATGAAAACACAACAACCCAAAACCTGTGGGACACTATAAAAGCAGTGCTAAGGGGAAAGTTCATAGCAATACAGGCATACCTCAAGAAACAAGAAAAAGTCAAATAAATAACCTAACTCTACACCTAAAGCAACTAGAAAAGGAAGAAATGGAGAACCCCAGGGTTAGTAGAAGGAAAGAACTCTTAAAAATTAGGGCAGAAATAAATGCAAAAAAAAGAGAGAGAGAGAGAGAGACCGTAGCAAAAATCAACAAAGCCAAAAGCTGGTTCTTTGAAAGGATAAATAAAATTGAAAAACCATTATCCGGATGCATCAAGAAACAAAGGGAGAAAAATCAAATCAATAAAATTAGAAGTGAAAATGGAGAGATCACAACAGACAACACAGAAATACAAAGGATCATAAGAGACTACTATCAGCAATTATATGCCAATAAAATGGACAACGTGGAAGAAATGGACAAATTCTTAGAAAAGTACAACTTTCCAAAATTGAACCAGGAAAAAAGAGAAAATCTTATCAGACCCATCACAAGCATGGAAATTGAAACTGTAATCAGAAATCTTCCAGCAAACAAAAGCCCAGGTCCAGATGGCTTCACAGCTGAATTCTACCAAAAATTTCGAGAAGAGCTAACACCTATCCTACGCAAACTCTTCCAGAAAATTACAGAGGAAGGTAAACTTCCAAACTCATTCTATGAGGCCACAATCACCCTAATACCAAAACCTGACAAGGATGTCACACAAAAAAGAAAACTACAGGCCAATATCACTGATGAACATAGATGCAAAAATCCTCAACAAAATTCTAGCAATCAGAATCCAACAACACATTAAAAAGATCATACACCATGATCAAGTGGGCTTTATCCCAGGGAGGCAAGGATTCTTCAATACCACAAATCAATCAATGTAATTCACCACATTAACAAATTGAAAAATAAAAGCCATATAATTATCTCAATAGATGCAGAAAGCCTTTGACAAAATTCAACATCCATTTACGACAAAACTCTCCAGAAAGCAGGAATAGAAGGAACATACATCAACATAATAAAATCTATATATGACAAACCCACAGCTAACATTATCCTCAGTGGAGAAAAATTGAAAGCATTTCCCCTAAAGTCAGGAACAAGACAAGGGTGTCCACTTTCACCGCTACTATTCAACATAGTTCTGGAAGTTTTGGCCACAGCAATTAGAGCAGAAAAAGAAATAAAAGGAATCCAAATTGGAAAAGAAGAAGTAAAACTCTCACTGTTTGCAGATGACATGATCCTCTACATGGAAAACCCTAAAGACTCCACCAGAAAATTACTAGAGCTAATCAATGAATAGAGTAAAGTTGCAGGATATAAAATCAACACACAGAAATCCCTTGCATTCCTATACACTAATAATGAGAAAGTAGAAAAAGAAATTAAGGAAACAATTCCATTCACCATTGCAACAAAAAGAATAAAATAGTTAGGAATATATCTACCTAAAGAAACTAAAGACCTATATATATAAAACTATAAAACACTGATGAAAGAAATCAAAGAGGACACTAACACTAATAGATGGAGAAATATACCATGTTCATGGATCAGAAGAATCAGTATAGTGAAAATGAGTATACTACCCAAAGCAATCTACAGATTCAATGCAATCCCTATCAAGCTACCAGCCACATTTTTCACAGAGGTAGAACAAAGAATTTCACAATTTGTATGGAAATACAAAAAACCTCGAATAGCCAAAGCAATCTTGAGAAAGAAGAATGGAACTGGAGGAATCAACCTGCCTGACTTCAGGCTCTACTACAAAGCCACAGTCATCAAGACAGTATGGTACTGGCACAAAGACAGAAATATAGATCAATGGAACAAAATAGAAAGCCCAGAGATAAGTCCACACACATATGGACACCTTATCTTCGACAAAAGAGGCAAGAATATAAAATGGAGAAAAGACAATCTCTTTAACAAATGGTGCTGGGAAAACTGGTCAACCACTTGTAAAAGAATGAAACTAGATCACTTTCTAACACCATACACAAAAATAAACTCAAAATGAATTAAAGATCTAAACATTAGACCAGAAACTATAAAACTCCTAGAGAACATAGGCAAAGCACTCTCCAACATAAATCATAGCAGCATCCTCTATGATCCACCTCCCAGAATTCTGGAAATAAAAGCAAAAATAAACAAATGGGATCTAATTAAAATTAAAAGCTTCTGCACAACAAAGGAAACTATAAGCAAGGTGAAAAGACAGCCTTCTGAATGGGAGAAAATAATAGCAAATGAAGCAACTGACAAACAACTCAGCTTAAAAATATACAAGCAACTTATGCAGCTCAATTCCAGAAAAATAAACGACCCAATCAAAAAATGGGCCAAAGAACTAAACAGACATTTCTCCAAAGAAGACATACAGATGTCTAACAAACACATGAAAAGATGCTCAACATGGCTCTGATGCCCATTATCAGAGAAATGCAAATCAAGACCGCAATGAGATATCATTTCATACCAGTCAGAATGGCTGCGATCCAAAAATCTACAAGCAATAAATGCTGGAGAGGGTGTGGAGAAAAGGGAACCCTCTTACACTGTTGGTGTGAATGCAAACTAATATAGCCACTATGGAGAACAGTGTGGAGATTCCTTAAAAAACTGGAAATAGAAATGCCTTATGACCCTGCAATCCCACTGCTGGGCATACACACTGAGGAAACCCGAATTGAAAGAGACACATGTACCCCATTGTTCATCACAGCACTGTTTATAATAGCCAGGACATGGAAGCAACCTAGATGTCCATCAGTAGACGAATGGATGAGAAAGCTGTGGTACATATACACAATGGAGTATTACTCAGCCATTAAAAAGGACATGTTTGAATCCATTTTAATGAGGTGGATGAAACTGGAGCTGATTATACAGAGTGAGGTAAGCCAGAGAGAAAAACACCAATACAGTATTTTAACACATATATATGGAATTTAGAAAGATGGTAATGATAACCCTGTATGCAAGACAGCAAAAGAGACACAGATGTATAGAACAGACTTTTGGACTCAGAGGGAGAGGGAGAGGGTGGGATGATTTGGGAGAATGGCATTGAAACATGTATACTATCATGCAAGAAACAAATCACCAGTCTAGGTTCGATACAGGATACAGGATACTTGGCGCTGGTGCACTGGGATGACCCAGAGAGATGATATGGGGAGAGAGGTGGGAGAGGGGTTCAGGATTGGGAACTCATGTACACCCGTGGCAGATTCATGTCAATGTATGGCAAAACCAATACAGTATTGTAAAGTAAAATTAAAATAAATAAATAAAGTGAAAGAGGAGAGTGAAAAAGTTGGCTTAAAACTCAACATTCAGAAAACTAAGATCATGGCATCCAGTCCCATGACGTCATGGCAAATAGATGGGGAAACAATGGAAACAGTGACAGACTTTATTTTGGGGCTCCAAAATCACTTCAGATGGTGAGTGCAGCCATGAAATGACTTGCTCCATGGCAGAAAAGCTATGACCAACCTAGACAGCATATTAAAAAGCAGAGACATTACTTTGCTGACAAAGGTCTGTCTAGTCAAAGTTATAGTTTTTCCAGTAGTCATGTATGGATGTGAGAGTTGGACTATAAAGAAAGCTGAGTACCCAAGAACTGAAGGAAGACAACACCTCAAAAATTTTTCATGCACCATAGTCAAGATTTTAAAAAATTAACCAATATCCAAGAGACAAAATAAATGCCAAAAATACAAGATAAAAAACAGAAAACATAAAGAGTCCTATACAGGATCCATATAATATTATCAGCGTGGGTGCACGCACGCTCAGTTTTATCTTAATGTTTGCAACACTATAGACTGTAGCCTGCCAGGCTCTGTCCCTGGGCCTCTCAGGCAACAATACTGGAATGAGTTTCCATTTCTTCCTCCAGGGGATCTTTCTGACTCAAGGATCGAAACCAAGTCTCCTGCATCTCCTGCAGGCATATTTTTTTTTATCACTGTGCCACCCAAGAAGCCCCATTATCAGACTCAGCCATTAAAAGGACTGTGATGAATATAACAATAAAAAGATAGATTTCAGAAGAGAAATGGAAATGTTAAAAATAATTAAATGGGAACTAATAATGAAAAATATAAGTAAAGTTACATCTTAAGACAGGTTGAAGAGCAGATTAGACAAATGAAAGAAAATATAACTAAACTAGAATTTGTATCAGAAGAAAATATTCAAGCTGAATCAGAGAGAGAAATAATGGAAAATATATATATTTTAAAAGTGTAATGCATATCAAGAACATGGCAAAAAATATAGTTACATATAATTGGAATCCTAGAGAAGAAAGATAATAGAGCAAAAGTAATACTCGACGAGATGGCTGAAAAGTTCCCAAAACAGATGAAAAAACACTTTCACAAACTGAAGAGATATTGCAAATGTTACAGATGAGGGGAAAAAAAAAGTACCTGGCACATCAAGAACTTTCCAAGAAAAAAAGGAACAAAAGTCAGATAGCTAATTCTCAACAGAAATACACGAAGCCGTAAGATAATGGAATATTTTCAAACTGCAAAGAAAAAAATGAAAATATGCCAACCTAGATTCCTATATCTCATAATAATTCTTCAAAAGGGAAAGAGAAAAAAATGAGATGCTCTCAGACCAAAATAGAGATTTCATCACCAGCAGACCTATACTTAAAGAATGCTGTAAGTTTTTCTTTAGGCTAAAATAAAATGATCCCTGAAGGAAGCACTGAAATGCTGGGAGAAATGAATAATAAGAACAAAGATAAACATGATGGGAAAATCTACATGTATACTGATTGTACACAAGAATATTAATCATGTTTTGTGGAGCTTAACATACATACATACATACATATGTATATATGTATATATATATATATATATATATATATATACACACACATCCATATGTATGTTTTTAAAATATATGACAATGAAACACTCAAAACTCAGAAGGACAGAAGGTATTCAAGTGTTCTAAGATGTTTCCATTTCTAAGGTAGTGACAGAAATAATTTAGAATACAATTTAATATGCCAAATATATTTGCAGTAATGTCTTAGAATAAACATTGAGAGAACAATAGAAAAATTACAGTAACTGCTGCTTTAAAAGAAGCCAGGAGAGGGGAAAAAAAGGAGTCTAGTATAATAAAGAGAAAGAGATGACAAAATGGGTTACAGATTTAAATCCAAACATAGTAATTGCACTAAATGTAAATATATTTAACACTATAAATTTTAAAAAGAAAATCAAATAGGATTTAAAAATAGCTTTAGGTTGCTTAAAGGCACATAACTTTAAATATAAGGAAACAAAGTTCAAAAGTAAAATAATGGGAAAAATATACAAAGAAAAATGAATCAAAAGCTGTTGTAGTTGTGTTACTATTGGAAAAGGCAGAAAGGCAGGAAGTGTCACTAGAGATAA
Source organism: Ovis aries (assembly GCF_016772045.2). NCBI lineage: Eukaryota > Metazoa > Chordata > Mammalia > Artiodactyla > Bovidae > Ovis > Ovis aries. The sequence goes on along the minus strand of NC_056078.1, from coordinate 16,426,769 downwards.
AACAATGATATTTTTTCATAATTATACAATAGTCTATTAATAGGAAGCTGAATATAAACAAAAGTGTTTGTACCTAATAAAATAACTTCAAAATACATAGAACAAAATTTGGCAGAAATAAAATGTGAAAAAAAATCAACAATTACAGATGAAAGTTTTAACACACCTTTCTCTGTAAGTAATAAGCAGGGCAAAACAAACAAAAAAAATCACAGTAAGAATAGGTATGAACAGCATGATTAATACACTTGACCTATATAGAACTCTGCATTCAAAACTACATTTTTTTTTCAAAAGCATATGGAACATTTACCAAAATTAACAAGACTCTGGGCCATAAAGCAAATCTTAACAAATTTCAAAACACTGGTGTTATAGAGTACATTGTCCAGCCAGAGTGAAATAAAGCTAAAATTAATACCCAAAAGACAATTGAAGAATACACAAATATGAGAAATAATCAAAATAGTTTTAAAAATACAAAGATCAAACAAGAAATCAAATAAAATAAAAACAACTTTGAACCCCACATCATGAAAATCAGATATATCAAGTTTTGTGTGATATATCTATAGCTGCTTCAGTTCAGTTCAGTTCAGTCGCTCAGTCGTGTCCAACTCTGCGACCCCATGAATCGCAGCACGCCAGGCCTCCCTGTTCATCACCATCTCCTGGAGTTCACTCAGACTCACGTCCATCGAGTCCGTGATGCCCTCCAGCCATCTCATCCTCTGTCGTCCCCTTCTCCTCCTGCCCCCAATCCCTCCCAGCAACAGAGTCTTTTCCAATGAGTCAACTCTTCGCATGAGGTGGCCAAAGTACTGGAGTTTCAGCTTTAGCATCAGTCCTTCCAAAGAAATCCCAGGGCTGATCTCCTTCAGAATGGACTGGTTGGATCTCCTTGCAGTCCAAGGGACTCTCAAGAGTCTTCTCCAACACCACAGTTCAAAAGAATCAATTCTTCGGCGCTCAGCTTTCTTCACAGTCCAACTCTCACATCCATACATGACCACAGGAAAAACCATAGCCTTGACTAGACGGACCTTAGTCGGCAAAGTAATGTCTCTGCTTTTGAATATGCTATCAAGGTTGGTCATAACTTTGCTTCCAAGGAGTAAGTAAGTGTCTTTTAATTTCATGGCTGCAGTCACCATCTGCAGTGATTTTGGAGCCCCCAAAAATAAAGTCTGACACTGTTTCCACTGTTTCCCCATCTATTTGCCATGAAGTGATGGGACTGGATGCCATGATCCTCATTTTCTGAATGTTGAGCTTTAAGCCAACTTTTTCACTCTCCTCTTTCACTTTCATCAAAGGGTTTTTAGTTCCTCTTCAATTTCTGCCATAAGGGTGGTGTCATCTGCATATCTGAGGTTATTGATATTTCTCCCGGAAATCTTGATTCCAGCTTGTGCTTCTTCCAGTCCAGCGTTTCTCATGATGTACTCTGCATATCAGTTAAATAAGCAGGGTGACAATATACAGCCTCGACATACTCCTTTTCCTATTTGGAACCAGTCTGTTGTTCCATGTCCAGTTCTAACTCTTGCTTCCTGACCTGCATACAGATTTCTCAAGAGGCAGGTCAGGTGGTCTGTATTCCCATCTCTCTCAGAATTTTCCACAGTTTATTGTGATCCACACAGTCAAAGGCTTTGGCATAGTCAATAAAGCAGAAATAGATGTCTTTCTGGAACTCTCTTGCTTTTTCCACAATCCAGTGGATGTTGGCAATTTGATCTCTGGTTCCTCTGCCTTTTCCAAAACCAGCTTGAACATCAGGGAGTTCACAGTTCACATATTGCTGAAGCCTGGCTTGGACTTAGAGGGAAGGAAATTTGCCTCTCTAAGCAGAGAAGAGGCTGAAAGTGAAGTCTCTACGTACTTATCTACAGATTTTAGAAAGAGTGCTTTAAAGCCAAGTAAATTAAAAGAAGAATGTAATACAGAGAAGAAAGAATGCAACAGAGAACAAATGTAGAACATGGTACCAAAAAAGGAAGCAAAATTTTAGAACTATTACCTAAATAAACTAAGTATCAGTATAACAGAGAAGATACAAATTACCAGTAACAGAAATAATAGGGGGTTTATAATTTCAAATCCTATAGACCTTAGAAAGATAAGGTATTGCAAACATTATTTCAATAATTTTGAAAATTCAAATGAAATGCACAATTTCCTTTCAAAACAAAAATTACTAAATCTGACCAAGAAGAGATAGAAAATCTGAATAGTCCTATATCTGAAAAAAGGATTGACTATAGTTAGAAACCAGTCCATTCTGAAGGAGATCAGCCCCGGGATTTCTTTGGAAGGAATGATGCTAAAGCTGAAACTCCAGTACTCTGGCCACCTCATGCGAAGAGTTGACTCATTGGAAAAGATTCTGATGCTGGGAGGGATTGGGGGCAGGAGGAGAAGGGGACGACCGAGGATGAGATGGCTGGATGGCATCACTGACTCGATGGACATGAGTCTGAGTGAACTCCGGGAGTTGGTGATGGACAGGGAGGCCTGGCGTGCTGCGATTCATGGGGTGGCGAAGAGTTGGAAATGACTGAGTGACTGAACTGAACTGAACTGATCTATATATGCAATGCTATCCCAATCAAAATCCCAGGATAATTTTTTTGTGGAAAGAGTCAAATTTGATAGAGAAATACAAACAGCTATTTTTAAAAGCCTCTGATAAGTTGATTGTTACAAAAGAAAAGATTATAAACTTTGTTAGAAACAGATGTTGAACAGTATTTGCCTCATTTAGATGTTTACTTTCCAAGACAAAAGAAACATCACAAGTTAGCACCATTTATAGAACTTTATTCTTTTCATCACTTCCTCTGCTACCACCGTCATTACTTTTCACCTACAGCATTCAACAGTTTCCTATTTAGTGTCTGTAATTCCACCGTTCTGTCTCATCTTAAAACAACTTGATCAAGAATATATCATAGATGGTGGTATGTGCTTTCGTCGTGAGGGACATACTGTCTGATTGCCTGCTTTGTTTGATGTTAGCAGCCATTGATGATCTTGATGATTCTTGACCAAAAAACAATCAAATCTGTGTTAAGCTAAAAACTATAGATCTAATTACTAGCTTATAAGAAATAAAGGAAAAAGAGACAATAATGGGGGAAATGACAACGGGGAAAAATAACAGGGATGCAATACAGAAAATAGAGATTGTGAGACTCTCTACAAAAATATAACTTCAGTTCACCAACAAATAAGTTACAGTGAAAAAAAAGGAGATAAAATAAAAACAAAAAGAGAAGAAAAGTCAATGAATTATCATGTATAAACTTTATTCAGATCTTTAACAATCTGTAGCAAATAATTTATGGATGGTCAAAGAAACTGGAACATTAAATATATGAAAACATAAAGAAATTACTGTTATTTTAGTTGTAATAATGATACTGTGATTATATTTCTATAAAGAGTCCTCAATTTGAGAAATCGATACTGAATAATTCATGATGGAAATTATATTCCACTTGGGATTTGTTTCAAAATAATCTAGTAGTGTTAGTAGTAGCAGTAGGAGGAGGGGAACAGCAAATGGCTGGATGTAGTTGAAACACGTTTGGCCATGAGTTGACGGTTTTTGAAGTTGGGTGAAGGGCACATGAAGATTCAATGTTCTAGTTTACTTCCATGTACATTTTAATTTGCAATAAAAAAGTTTTCAAAAATCCAAAAAAAAAAAAAAAAAAAAAAAACAACCCAGCAACAACTTGAAAAATACTGTCACAACATAAGGCTCTGTGCTGTTCCCTGAGCTTATTAAGCACATTTCTACCTCAGGGCATCTGCACCCACTGTTCACTCTCTCGGAAAGGCCTTCCTCCAGATGTTCACATTTCTTCCTTCTTTGCCTCTTCCAGGTCTTTTTCTCAAATCACTTTGTCTGTCTGTCTTCATTTGAAGAAGCAATCCCCAGCCCACACCAGCACTCCTCTGACCTCCTCCCTCTGTATCTTCTTCTCTGTACTAAGTCTCTTCTGCAAATCAACTGTGCGTTTTCTTTGCTTATCTGTCTTTTCTCTCTATAATGTAAGCTTTGTGGGCAGAGATTTGTAACTTATTCGCTGTTATATCACAGCATCTATAATAGCGTCTGGCATATGGCAAGCCCTCGATAAACATTTGTAAAATGATTTAAATAAATGAATAAATTAATGACGAGTGACACTTTAAAGTTTTAAGGTGATTTTCGTGGAAGAAGCTATAGCAATACTTCACCCAGTTTTTTGGTTTTATTTTTATATTCCTGTTTGGTGCTTTTCTCACTGGATTCCACACGGAGACCCTGAGGGGCCCACAAAGCCCACAATTCAGCCTGGCTGGAATGTTCTGTGACATGCAGAGAAGAATGAAAGAGTGTAATTCTGCTATGAGAAGGGAGCATTTGAATGCTGGCTTCAATATTTTTTAGTACATTCATAAAATGTTTAATGAAAGTGTGATAAAAAAGAAGAGTGGTTTTATTAAAAGACAAATAAAAAGTTCTGTGTTGTTTGAAGGGACCGTCTTTTGGTTTGATACTCAAAACGAAGTTAGAGAACAAAACTATGCTTGAAAGTAACTGATTCAGTGTGTTATTTATAATCTATAATGGAACATGTTCCCAAGAAAGTAGGTTATTTCTTTATGCACGTATAAATTTGAAATTAATACAATAAAAAGTCAAACGTCTTTGGTTAAGGAGGACAGTAAGGTTGGATGTCAAATCCATCATAAAACTGATGCTACAGCCAGACCAGAAAGTTACTCTTTGATCCTTTTAGGGTTTTTCAATAAGTTTTTCTGATGGTTTTTTCCCCTTCCTTTTCACTGTCTTTATAGCCTCACTCTTAAAAGACTCATTTTCTTTCAAGAATAATCACTTCAGCAAAAAGAAAACCTATGCATTTTGACAATAGTTGGGTTTCTTAAGGTTTCAGCTTTAAAAAGAAGATAAATAAGAAACTTCTTTGGAAAAAAATGACTAATCCTGAGCTCTTTAACTATTTCTTGAGTATCTATGAGTAATTTGGGCATGCCACCTTGAAAACTTTTATGTCTTGAATTAATATTCACTTAAGAGTAACAATGACCTTTGGAAAAAAAATATGTTAAATGGGTTAGTTTCTAGCAGTTAATATCCTTTAACCTCCCTCTACATGGAAAAGAAAATATTTAAATTACTGTCAAACAAGGGAAAAATATTACCAAGCTTCCCACATCCTTAAGAAATTTTCTTTATGGTGAAGCATCTTGGAAGATGATAGCAGTACAGCTAAGGTTCATAAGGAAAAATATCTGAGGGTATAAAGTGACACAAGTAAATGTTTGGTCAGAAATAATAATAATAAGAAGAAAAGATGCCCTGGTTGTACCTTTCCTATTCCTCAGATTTCTCCCTACCCCTGCCCCATCCCAAATGCAAGGCAACAGGACATCCTGAACAACCAAAGATTCTAAAGTCAATCAGATGCAGATTCAAATCCCAGTTCTGCTACTCACTAGCTGTGTGACCTTGGGCAAGCTACTAAGCTCACTAGGCCTCAATGTACACGTCAGTAAAATGGGACTCTTGATACTTTCAGGGACAGCTATTGTGAGGACTAGATGAGGTGATGGGTAAGCATGACTGGCATGTAGTGGGCACTTCAGGAAACAGTAACAAGTTCTTCATTCGATCAATATTTCTTCACTTCTCTTCGTGTAGAACTGTGGCATGTCCTTTTCACTCTTAATATTTATCTAAATAGCATTTTTCTTTAACCTCAGCCTTTCCACCCCAGTCTACTTGCTGTATAATCTTGGATAAGAGGTGCATATATCTGGAGCTCATTCTTTGATACCTTCTCTCTCTCAGGAATCTAACCAGTAGAAATAATAGTTACAAAGTATATACTGCTTTGGAGAAGGCAATAGCAACCCACTCCAATACTCTTGCCTGGAAAATCCCATGGATGGAGGAGCCTGGTAGGCTGCAGTCCATGGGGTCGCTAGGAGTCGGACATGATTGAGTGACTTCACTTTCACATTTCACTTTCATGCATTGGAGAAGGAAATGGCAACCCACTCCAGTGTTCTTGCCTGGAGAATCCCAGGGACGGGGGAGTCTGGTGGGCTGCCATCTATGGGGTCACACAGAGTCGGACACGACTGAAGCGACTTAGCATAGCATAGCATACACTGCTTACTATGTGCTGTCATAAGTAACAATTCATATACTTTTCATGTCAAGTCTATGATATATGTGCCCTTTTCATTTGAGGATGAGAGGGATAAGGTATCTTGTTCAAAGTTACACATAAGTAGGTGCCAGCCGAGATGAGAGTCCAACCCAGTTTCTACCTGAAGTCATTAAGCTAGAATACCCATAAAATTAATTTGATTCCAGAATTTACTCTAAAATTTAATAAAGACACTCATCCTTTAAATTTCAAACTGAAAAAGAGTACGCAAAAGAAGGAAGTGAGAGAATTGCCAGGAAGAAACCCTGAAATGTGTCTCCAGAAACTGGCACTGCTACAAGGTGGCTGAGGAGGGATGGAGTAGGGAGGGGAGGTGGGCGTAGACTGCTCTTTGCTTGGCTTTCCTTGAGCAGTAAAAGGCTGGGTGGGACCCAAAAGGAAAGTTTGATATGAGAAATAGATTTCTGGAAATAATGTCATCTGTGTAACTACCAGCATCTATTGCCCTCTTATCAAAATGAATCAAAATTATGTTCTTGAAAGCCAAATAATGGATAACTTTTAAAGAATATCTACTCGGAGGCAACCACTGTGCTGAGTCAGCTCTTCAGATAATCACATCTAATCATTACAGCAAGTCCTTTTAGGAAAATACTGTTCTCTGCTCACTTTATAGACATGGAGACTGATGTTAAAAGACAGATGAATTTGTCTATGATCATGTAGTTGATAAGTAGTGGAGCTGGAAGAGGAGCTTGCTCTATGGATTTTACTGATTGAACAAAGGCAGAAAATTTGCAGCAGTGTATGTTTTGGTTGAATTTCTTGGTTTAAGATTCCCTGGTTCATTCCACTCTATACAGATGAAAAAAACTGAAGTCAAGACCAATGAAATGACTTGACCCAAGGTTCTCAGATCATTAATAGCCATGCCAGACTTACAATCTACTTTCCTATAAGCCTGCTCCTGTATTTTTCCTGTCACACTACATGGCCTCTTGCTTGGGGGAAAAGAGAGATTACAGAATCCACGGACACAGATTTTGAAAATCCCCATAATGTTTGTTTTCTGGAGTTCATTTGAAGGGAGTAAGAGAGAGGGAGTTGGAGTCAGTAAGGTTAGAGAAGCTCTGGAGGTGGGTCAGAGAGTCAGCTATAGGGAGGACGTTCCTAAAAAGTGTCCTTAGCTGGCCCTTGGTGAACACTGGAGTGCTTTGTTCAAAAGAATTCAACTAAAAATAAGCTGGGAAAAGTGCCCCTATAGGAAAAACAACATTTCGTGTGAAAGTATGATTTCAATAAGTTGACTGAGTCCAAGTTTAGACTGTGATTCATTTTACAAATGAAGTTATACCCCCAGATCATGTATGCATCCAATTTCGGCTTTCGGCTATATTCTTCATCACTCTTGTGGGACATGTGTTTATTAAATTATAGCCCATGCCCTATTCTGTGGTGTGGACTGTTTATCTTGTAGATCTGAAATAACATAATTATTTAAAGCAAGTTTGAATGGCATATTATTAAATTCCCCTTTTCCTTTTCCACCAACAGAAAGCGTTCTCATTTTCAAAATTTAAAATATTTATATCTTTAAATTTTGATACAATATCTTTGATACATACACAATAACATTAAAAGTTGTGTGTGTAATTATACTGTCAAGCGGTTCCGTCTTCCCTCTTAATCTTCCTCCAGCATATTCAGCATTGAAGAAGCAGTGCTGCCAGACTGTAATAAATCACCCTTGCGGGCTTTGAATATCATGCTGTACAAGAGGAATTCGGGCAGGATACATAATTTTTAAGTGAATACATAAAGGCATTTGTACTTTACATGTGGCTGCATATTGTTGACACTTGGACTTGTTTGTCTGACTTTTGAATTAACAAATAGGTAGTTAAGGGTAGCAGATCTATTCTACACAAAGCTCAGTCAAGGTGATACTAAATATCTATTGGTTGATTTGACTGTTTTACACTGGATAAAGTCAGTGTAAAATGGTGTACACATAACACAATACTACCAATTATCAAGTGTCCATTATGTGCTAGGCATGTTATCTTTAAAGCTCACACCCTGTCTACAAAGTAAATTGTATTAAACTTCGTTGTTAGATGAAAAACTCTGGGGATCAGAGAGATTAAACAGCTGGAGGTCAAACAGTAAGTGACAGAGATTGGGAGCTAGTTAACATGGGTTGGAAAAGATTTCGGGCAAAATTGACTTAAAGGATTTGTAGAATGCTAACCCTGAAATCCTTGATTTTAAAGAGCCTGGGCCATGTTTTGCTTAAAGGCATGACTTCTTTCCTTCATTCCATGCTACTTTCTGACATTTCTTGTAGAAGGGAAACTAACGTTGACTGAGCACAAACCTTCTCCCAGTTTCTATGCTGGCCCTTGTACATGCTGTTCTATTAACATTTTAAAAACTCTTTGGAAGCCCTTTGGCTCTGCTCATCTGCCTCCTATCATGGCCAAAAGTCAAGATCACTTCACTGGTGGTGAGAAGATGTGAGTTCTGGCTGAGTTTTAGCTGTATGAATAGAGTAAGTTACAAATCCTCTCTGCACCCTCAGTTTCTCCATCTGTTAGATGCGATGGTCACATAGTTCCTGCTTAGCTCATCTTTTAGTTAGAAGCAACATGTCAGAATGCAGAATAGTAGACAAGAATAAAATTACATATATGAACAAGGGTGGTCACCTATAGGACAGAGCCACACTGTATAGTTGTAAGACAGGAAATGTACTGATACATGGTCAGTACAAGGAGGCCAGGGAGGAAAATGGGAAGGAAGGAAAGAAAGAAAATAATTTGAACAGGGCCAGTACTCCTCCTGGTATGCTACACAATGAGAATACCTCCCACACACCAGGGAAGAAGGGATGAGCAGCTTCAGTCCCTCCCACTTCTCTTGTGCCTCTCCAAGCATGGGTCTCCCTATGCTGGCTTTAGCTCCTTGGATGGGATGCAGAATTCTCTAATAAGATGGCCTATAATTGCAAGCCATCTGGCTTTCCAACAAAGAAACAGTCACTTATTTTAATGCAGAACAAAAAACTGGCTGCAAGAGAAGACGTATTCCTCAAGGCACTTTCAGGAATGATCTAGATTGTAGTTCTCAAACCATCTGCAGTGAAGGACTCATTTTTCACTCAACAGTATTTAAACTAATACTTTTGTACAATACAATAAAAATTAATTACTAGAAAATAAGCACTTGCTTAGATGTCCAGCCATGCCATCTGGCTTACTCACAGTTTTAATACTTATCTCATTTCTGTCCAGAAACAGACGATTCAATGACTTGTACTGGCCTACAAACTATCCTGAGAGGAGCATCCATCTAGATTACATTGACACCAATGCCAATTCTAAACCTTCTTTAAATTCCAACCCTTTTAAAATAGGACTCCGTGTTCTACTCCATCCTTCATCCTGACTACAGAGCCCTGTGTTTTGGTAACCTCTGCCCCTAAATGACCCACATATCTGATTTTTCTTTTCCTTTCTTCCTCCCATCTAAACAGACTCACCCTGTGAACTATCCTCTTAAGAGTTTTGTCTGTAGTAGTAACTGGTAGGCTAGTTATGCTGAGCAATGAGTTTATGCTGAAATGTATCAGTTCATGGTGCATTCCATTCAAAGGAATTCCATATATAAATATCTGTTTATTTGAGCCTGCTGTATTTAAGATATTCTGTTAATATCTGGAAGGATGCCACAAAAGATATGATATCTGCTCTCCAATAGTTTATCATCAAGCCATCTGGATAATATTCCATACTGACTGTCAAGTTCTTTAATATTCTCACATTCCACTCTCCTTGTCAGGTCTCATTTCCCAGAGCTCCTGAACCTGGCTGGCCTCACTGGTTCCTGAGCGCACTATGATTTTCAGATTTCTGTGTCCTTATTCATGTTATTCAGTCATATTCCAGATGACTTCTTCTCCCCTACTCATCTTTCCAGGCCCTGCGCAAACTTTATCTTCATCATGTGACTTCCAGACAGAGGAACTTAACGTGGCCACATGGATGTGCCTGTCACGGGAACCTCATTGAATTTATAGGCATAATATTCAACATAGCACCATATAATATGGTTCCTGAGTTATGAGAACAGCATTTGTCTTTCTCCATAATTAAATTGTAGATGCTTCCTGAGCAGCATCTTCATTGTTTGGTAATATGACAATTGATGTACAGTCAACGTCTTTATTCACTGCCCACCAAGAGCAAGGCTGGGTCCTTAACTCTCTAGAAAATACAAACAAGAAGACCCTTAAGGAATTTATACCCCAGGGACTAAGATCCTTCATAGCTCAGTAAGTAAAGAGTCTGACTGCAATGCAGGAGACCTGGGTTCAATTTCTGGGTCAGGAAGATCCCCTGGAGAAGGAAATGGCAACCCACCCCAGTATTCTCACCTGAAGAATCCTGTGGACAGAGGAACCTGGCAGGCTACAGTCTATTGGGTCACAAGAGTCAGACGTGACTGAGTGACTAAGCATACTCACCCAGGGCTGAGATTGGCTTTCTCCTCTTATATAGTTCACAGGACACTTGTCCAGTCTCATGTTCCATGAAAATCTGTCAGTAGTCAAATTCCAAACTTTTTGTATTTCCCTCTTTGAGAGTCACATGAAAATTCAGTAAAGATTTTAATAAATCTTACAAATGGACAATTTCTTTAACTTTATTTAAACCAGAAGTTCCTCAAAATAATATGACTTACACTCTGTCTAAAAAAATTCTTTGTAAATATTTAATGGATAGTAACATTTTGATGTTAGTACAGAAGAAAACTAGTATTTTTTGATATATATTTGGACAAACACTGATTGGGTTAAAATATAAGGTTAAAATGCTACTACTATGTATACTAAAGAGTTACTATTGATTTTGTGTCATAATGGTATATAATTTTTTAAAGTTCTCTGGTTTAGAGATACATACTGAAATATTTATGGGTGAAAGGATATGGAGTCTGAGATTATCTTTAAGACATTCCAGGAAAAATGAGGAGGTTAAAACAGATAAAAATTTAGTAAAATATTAACAACTGGGGTAATGCAGTTCATTATATAGTCTGCCTATTGTCTCTGAGAAGTTCTATTATAAACAGTTTCATTTTTAAATTCTACAATGCTTGAAATACACAAAGTCAGACAAACTTCATTCATTTGGCATTTACCAATTTAAAGTCTGTGATCTATAGGACAATATATTAATTTGGTTAAATTGAAGTTTTGTCTTCACTTGTAAAATACATTCAGAGTTCATATAAACTCCCCCAAATATACCAGAGGATAGTTTACAAACCTTCAGGGAGCTCTGAAGGCACTGTGGATGGAGCAGGTGATGGGGTAGGCTCTTGTACCTCGTCCTGCAGCTGTAGCTACAATCCAATTTAGACTTTTTATTAAACATGAGACTTCATTTTTTACAAGGATTCCACAGTTTGAAAACATAAAGTGTGAAAACCACTGCTGTATGCCAGGCCACTGAATCCCAGTGGAAGTGGTCAACTAGTTCTAATTTGGTAAAGTCCTTCCTTGTTATGATTAACTTTGATTTTAAAAATTGATAAGCTTAATTTCCAGACCCCTACCTTCCTCTCCTGTACCTTCCCACAGAGGCCAGGGAGGGCCGTATATTCGTGCTTTGCTAGGTTTGTGGTGTGTGGGTTGGTAGCTCACTGGCAGCCAGTCTTCTCAAGGTCTGGTGTACATCACGCCAGGATTCTTCCCTCAGTCTGCAGCAAGCCAGAAACTTGTCTGTCCCTGGATGTGAGTCTCCCCCCAAAATGAGCATCTGGGGCAGTTATCCAAGACCCAGCTCTCAGTTTCATGGAGACTCTGCTCAGATAGCATAAGAAGAGGAACAGTCCTCTTTTGCTCCTTTGTTCCTCCCTCTTTTGTTCCTTTTTTCAGAGGACATTCTAGGGACTAATATTTACCGTGGTCCCTATTGGAGGTAGCCTGTCCAGCAAAGAATCCCATCTAGAAGGATCACTGAAGAAATCAAAAAATGTCTCTTAAGTGTTTTTTATCAAAGACAAAGTGAAAGCCAGGGGAAAGCTCCTTCTTCTGCACCCAGAGGTCTAGTTCTATATTACAGCATGTATGCCGGGCTTCAGAGCACCAGTTGTACCAATGGGTACATGCCAGCTGGGCCACTCCTTGGCCTTGGGAAATTATTTCATATCTCAGCTACTCAGCCTCAGTTTCCTCATCTCTCAGAAGGTTAGGAATGGCCAACCCCATAGGGTTGTCCTAAATGCTTTGAAATGTGCTAAGTGTTTCCTCAGGATCATTGCAAAATGAGAGAAGGTGAGACAAGTACTTTGTATGAAGCCAGTTATGGTGTGAACAGGAAACTGGACACATTCCTACTTATATTGCTACTGCCATCCTTCAGGTGGTTACAGTTATTAAGACTATATACCTCTGTTCCTAGACTGCTCTCCTAGGAAACCATCTGAATAAGCACTTTTCCCTTTGTAATCGAGATAAACTTTCTGGAAGATCTTAATGTAATAAGACATATAGCTCAGACATAGAAACAACCTAAATACCCATCAACAGAGGAACAGATAAAGATGTGGTACGTACATATGATGGAATACTATTTGGCCATAAAAAAGAATGAGATAATGCCATTTGCAGCCACATGAATGTGACTAGAGATGATCATACTAAGCAAAGTAAGTCAGAAAGAGAAAGACAAGCACCATATAATATCACTTACCTGGAGAGCCCAAAATATGACACAAACGAACCACTATTTATGAAATAGAATCACACACATAGAGAACAGATCAGTGGTTGCTGGAGGGAAGGGGGAAGGTTGGGGGAAGGATGGAGTGGGAAGCTGGGGTTAGCGGATGTAAGCTTTTATATATAGAACAGATAAACAACAGGGTCCTACTGAATAGCACACAGAACAATATTCATGTCCTGGGATAAGCCATAATGGAAAAGAACATTAAAAAAAAAAAGAATGTATGGGTGTGTGTGTGTGTGTGCATGTGTGTGTATATATATAATTGAATGAATCACTTTGCTGTATAGCAGTAATTAATACATTGTAAACCAACTATTCCACAATCAATCAATCAAATAATCAATCAATAACCTTGGCTCTAGGCATACCTGGAAACTAGAAGAGCAAGTTCTGCTTAAGTTAGTGTCCACTCTGAAGGGCCTCTGTGCCTTCTCCCATGAGACAATGTCCCATCCCAGCCAGTGAAGATCAGGAGAACCTATTGTTACCAGACAGGGGACTTGCATTTATTTAGCAATTAGCTTCTGTACTGATTCCAGGCTTAGGATAAAAACTAAGGTCAATCCAGTATAATGGCTTGGGCACAGTTAACATAATCTAATTAGTCTGGCACCACTTCCTGAAAGCCACGGCCACCGAGGCAGGTTTCCAAACACCATAGATGGGGCATCATTTGCTGCCAGAAAATGGACAGAAGGTTTCCAGGAACAAGACCTGATCTACAGAACTGTTACTGATTTCACTTCTCGACTTTTTGCTCCAGATAGTTCCTCTTCTCCCCCTCCCCTTTATTTCTCATGCTCTTTAAAAAAAAAAAATTATTTATCATGTTTTTAGGATGGGCAAAAGACATTGTCCCAACCAGAAGGAAATCTCTGTTGATAAATGAAAGTGGTAAATGAGTCCTCTCTTCTGCAAAAGAACATAAATATCAACTAAGGGGCTTCAGTTTGGTTTGGGCACATGTGAAGGGAGGCCCCCTTTAAATACTTCAGAATGAAGCTTCTTAACAAAGACTCCCAAAGTACAGGCAAGCACATCAGAGAAAAATGTCAGATTCCAAATGCCCTCCCCAACTCCGCAAAAATGTCAAAGGAGCGACTGGGAAAAGGAAGAATGAGTCTTCCAATAATGTAGAGCCAGGCAGAGAGAGGAAAGAAAGGAAGATAGCATCTGATTTATAAATATTTATAAAACAATCATTAGGCTTGGCTAGCACATGCAGTTCTCTGAGTTCACTGCTGGGAAACAATAATAAAAAGCGTGGAATTATTCAAATAGAGGTGAGAGGAAATTTAATTCTGTATTTTTAGAAATCTACCAGGGGCTCTGGTTGGGTTGGGGGCAAGAAATACAGCTCTCAGAGCCACAGTTTCGCCTCCTGGCCCATCCAGTCAGACCCTGGCCATCAGCATCTCCTGCAAATTGGTCCTTGGCTGCCTTCCTCCTGCTTTTGTTTTGAGCTACTGCCACCACCCCCGCAGCCCTCCCCTCCTGGACCAAGTGGTGACTGCCCTGAATGGGACTGGAAATAATTCCTTTAAGAAGCCAAGCTTGGGTCTTCTTTTCAGATGAAGACAATGCAGTACAGTGCTTCTGCAAAGGGCTTCTATCAGGAAAATTCATCTCACCTCTGTGTTCTGGGCCAGGCTTACATGCAACATCAGAGCTTCCCAACCACTGGGATGTGGCACACCGCTGCACGCCCAAAGTGAAAGTGAAGTCGCTCAGTCGTGTCCGATTCTTTGCGACCCCATGGACTGTAGCCTATCAGGCTCCTCCGTCCATGGGATTTTCCAGACAAGAGTGCTGGAATGGATTGCCATTTCCTTCTCCAGGGGATCTTCCCAACCCAGGGATCGAACCCGGGTCTCCCACATTGCAGGCAGACGCTTTACCGTCTGAGCCACCAGGGAAGCAAACCACAAACCAGCCAGAGGATAAGAAAAGTTCTCAATCTTCATTGCACTAAACCATGTTCACCCTTTTTCAAAATGACTCTTCAAAAAAAAAAATTACAAAAATTAAGATTATCTTCAGGTACTATTTGAATGACTCCCACTATAAACTTCTTGAATTCAGAATTATTACTTAGGCACTGAAGACCCTTAGCATCTTCCCTGGACAACTGCCACCATGTGTGGGCCAAGATTTCTGGCAATGATGACAAATACGTTCAAGTTTCTCACTATATTTTTTGGAAATTTTACTATTTGAAAGTTCTATATGGTTTTTAAAATTGTTTTTCTTGTTTATATTTTTTTCTTACAGTAAGGGAATACTAAACTTTTTTTCAGTAAGTCCTATAGACACCCCAAGACTCACCATCTTAGCTCAGCTTACCCCAGTGTGCAGTAAAAGTAACATGACTTTCTATGTACAGCCTGACATGAAATATAATATCTAACACTTAATTCCTACTTTGCCTGCAGACCTGTTCTAAGCTATGAAGGACGGACTATTATTATACCTGCTTTACATATGAGAGAACTGAAGCACAGATAGGTTAAATAACTTGCCCAGGCCACACAGCCAGGAAGGAGTGGAACTAGAATTTTAACTTAGAAAGTATGCTCTTAATACCAGGCTTTCTGGTCTCACAAAAATGCAGACAGTGGTCTCTTAGCGCACGTTCTCAACTTTAGTTATATCATCCCCAACGAGGCGAAAACTGGTTTTGAGGTGTCTCAAAAAAAAAAAGACCCTTACTCTTTTTATGTACAAAAGTACAGATTATGTTAGTATATAAACAGATACAGTCTATTATGAGAAAGGGCAATTAAGAAAAAAATTGTCCTTAGGGGAGCAATCATGAAACAAGATTGCAACTCATCAGTTTATGAGGTGTATTAGAAGAAAACCATGAAAGTCTTTTCCGAAGACTGTCCCCTCCTCAAACATGCAGACACAGGTACATTCAAACATCACACTCAGATGCACTAATACTTTGCTTGTCTGCTTGTCTTGGTGCCTGAAATTTTCTATACTAGAGAATCATCTTTTTCGATCATGGTAATACTGTCCACAGATGACCTTCTCAAAATGCAAATGTTGCTGTGATGAGTTATATGTTAATCTCTTCAGATCATTTAGTGACAGTGAGAATAGCAAGATGCTGAGGAAATAAGAAAACAAGTCAGATTTCAGGAATAGGGGAAAAGAGATGGGGCAGACTGAGAGCAGGGGTTCTGTGGGATCAAGGGAGACCCAAGGCGGGTAGTACTAGGGGAAGCCTTGGTAGAGTGAGGGCTTATGAATCATCAGATACCTAAAAGCCGGGAATAAATGGACTGAGAAGGACTAGCATCACATTGCTTATGGCATTTGCCATCAGACAGAATTAAGTCTACAACCTGGCTATGCATCTTTCGGCAAATGACTTTTACTCTCTGAGCCTCAATTGCTTTGTCATGGATATAATGGGCCTTAGAGTATAAATGTGTGAGAAGTGCCTGGAATGGAGTAGGCACTCAATGGATCCCAACTTAAATGTTGGTTGTTCCATCCCTATATTTTCTCTGGTATTTTTAGAAGTAATATGATTACCTTGCAGTTTTATCCAGGGCTCGCCATGTGCTTTAGAACAACTACACACTTTCCTCTTGGACTCAATGAGAGGTCAAAGAAAGAGAAGGTGCAACTCTTTCTCACTCCCCTCCCATGAAGTAGCCAACTTCATGGTGGCTTCAGTGGCTCCCTAATTGCATCAAAAAACAGACACATCAAGGCAGCATGTAGCTTCAGGAGAGTACATTTTCTTCTTCACTGTTGCAAATATTTCCAAAGAAAAATGAAAGGTGTACAATTTTATAATCGGTCAAGCAATTGCCAAACAGAGCAAATAAAAAGCTTTTTCTAGAAAAGAATCAGTAGCAAGAGAACTGATCTTTCATCCTTTCATCTCCAAATTCACTAATGATTTGAATCAGCCAAACTTAGGCTTCCCTAATTCTGACGTATGTTTTCAGTTTTATAGTTTGGGAATGGAGATAGTGACCATGATCTTAGAGAGAAGGCAGAATTTAAGAAAAAGCAAAAACATGTTAAAGAAGTGAGAATTTAGAAGCCATAAATTTTACTTGGACAAAAGTATTGCCATACTAGTTCTGCATGACCATCTTCTTCCAATCTATTATGGATTCCAAGACCTATATGCACAACCAAGGCCTGCCCCTAATAGACTAAGCTCTGGAGTCAGGAAGGTCCCATTCTCCAGCAGAATGCAAACAACCTCCCCTCACTATTGAAATGGTCTGGAAAGAACCCTTTCTCTCCCACAAATCCCCAGGAGGAAGTATGTCATCCAAGGTGATCATATATGCACAAAACATCATCCAGGCTTGTATTCTCATCTTCATGACCCAAGTTCTCCCACCATGACCTATTACTTGCCAGGACCAAAAGCAACTCTTGCCAACTTTTTATATGACGCCTTATTCCTTCTTATGACCCTATTTCCAAATTCCCTTCAACAGACTCAGATGGATGCCAAGGCTCTGGCACCACCCATCTCTCACTAGGTCTGCTTCTACCATATGAGAAACCAGGAGGAATAGGACATTTTAAGACCTTTTGACTACTCACATCTTGGGGAGGGGCATGACCAGGGGCAGGCCAGAGTGAAACTGTCTAAAATTATGTTGTCCCAAACAATAGCCACCAGACCTATGTGGCTATTTAAATTAGTTAATATTAAATAAGATTTAAAAATCAGCTCCTTGTATGGAGAGACAAGGCTGGACCTAAGGACAGTCATACAGAGTGAAGTAAGTCAGAAAGTAAAAGAAATATCATATATTAAGCATCTATGTGGAATCTATAATAGAAAAATGGTACAGATGAACCTAATTGCAGGCAAGAGTAGAGACCCAGACAGAGAGAATGGATGTGTAGACACAGGGAGGGGAAGGAGATGGTGGGATGAATTGGGAGTTCAGGACTGACATATATACACTACTATGTGGTCAGGAAGCAACATTTAGAACTGGGCATGGAACAACAGACTGGTTCCAAATAGGAAAAGGAGTACGTCAAGGCTGCATATTGTCACCCTGCTTATTTAACTTCTATGCAGAGTAAATCATGAGAAACGCTGGGCTGGAAGAAGCACAAGCTGGAATCAAGATTGCCGGGAGAAATATCAATAACCTCAGATATGCAGATGGCGCCACCCTTATGGCAGAA
This sequence comes from Ovis aries, assembly GCF_016772045.2. Classification (NCBI taxonomy): domain Eukaryota; kingdom Metazoa; phylum Chordata; class Mammalia; order Artiodactyla; family Bovidae; genus Ovis; species Ovis aries. The sequence continues at coordinate 16,408,597 of NC_056078.1, read as the reverse complement.
AGTGAAGAGGAAGTAAAAAGCCTCTTGATGAAAATGAAAGAGGAGAGTGAAAAAGTTGGCTTAAAGCTCAACATTCAGAAAATGAAGATCATGGCATCTGGTCCTATCACTTCATGGGAAATAGATGGGGAAACAGTGGAAACAGTGTCAGACTTTATCTTTCTGGGCTCCAAAATCACTGCAGATGTTGACTGCAGCCATGAAATTAAAATATGCTTACTCCTTGGAAGAAAAGTTATGACCAACCTAGAGAGCATATTCAAAAGCAGAGACATTATTTGCCAACAAAGGTCTGTCTAGTCAAGGCTATGGTTTTTCCTGTGGTCATGTATGGATGTGAGAGTTGGACTGTGAAGAAAGCTGAGTGCCGAAGAATTGATGCTTTTGAACTGTGGTGTTGGAGAAGACTCTTGAGAGTCCCTTGGACTGCAAGGAGATCCAACCAGTCCTTCTAAAGGAGATCAGCCCTGGGTGTTCTTTGGAAGGAATGATGCTAAAGCTGAAACTCCAGTACTTTGGCCACCTCATGTGAAGAGTTGACTCATTGGAAAAGACTCTGATACCGGGAGGGATTGGGGGTAGGAGGAGAAGGGGATGACAGAGGATGAGATGGCTGGATGGCATCACTGACTCGATGGACATGAGTCTGAGTGAACTCCGGGAGTTGGTGATGGACAGGGAGGCCTGGCGTGCTGCGATTCATGGGGTCGCAAAGAGTCGGACATGACTGAGCGGCTGGACTGAACTGAACTGATGTGTAAAACGGATAGCTAGTGGGAAGCTGTTGTACAGCAAAGAGAGCTCAGGTCAGTGCTCTGGGATGACCTGGAGGGGTGGGATGTGGGAGGGAGGCTTAAGAAGGAGGGGATATATGGATACATATAGCTGATTCACTTCATTATACAGCAGAAATTAACACAACACTAAAGCAACTATATCCCAATCTTAAAAAAGTCATTTCTTCAGTAATGCCGAGCATATCTCAGATGTTTAACAGCCACCTGTGATTAGCAACTACTGGCCGGCTATGGAACATTTCCACTGTCACAGAAGATCCTGTTAAATAGGGCTCCCAAGGCTCAGAACAGGGCCTTTTACTGTTCTGAGCTCAAGAAGCTCAACCACGCCTGAGGGATGGTATCACTACTGAGAACCACTGTTGGCTGGAAACCTGGATCGGCCCCACTCAGATCCTTCTGAGAAAGACCTTCAAGCTGCTCTGGGCCCAGGACTTACCACGTCAGGTGCTGACTCTTCTCTTCAGAAATTTCCCCAATTTAAACCAAATTCTTCTCTGAGTGAGCCAGAAGAAAGAGATAATATGTCAGGGTGGATAGCCCTGTTTAAAATGAAATATATATAACATAAAATTTACCATTTGAACCATTTTCAAGTGTATAATTCAGTGGCATTAAACATACCCACACTGTTGGGCAACCATCACCACTGTCTATTTCTATGACATTTTCATCATTGCAAACAGAAACTCTATAACTGTTAAGCAATAATTTCCGATTTCCCCTCTCCCAGCCCCCAGTTGTCTTTAATTTACTTTCAGTCTTTATAAACATGCCTATTCTAAATATTTCATAAGTCGACTCACACAGTATTTGTCCTTTTATATCTGGCTTATTTCACTTAGCATAATGTTTTCAAGGCTCATCCATGTCTTAGTACGTACTTCCTTCCTTTTTACATCCAAGTAATATTCCATTGTATGTTTATACCACAGTTGTTGAAAGGAAGAGATGATTCAAAAATAACGAAAGAACTGAGATGCATTACTTGCCTGATTGAATTCCCTGACATTCCACTTATGCTTCACTGTCAAAAAAGGGAATTCTTTTCCTATTTTCTGTCTCATATCAGGAGTTAAAAAATCTCTCTGGGGCTGTTATCTTTTGATGTGCAAGGTAATTGCATAGTGCCTGGCATAGAATAAGTATGCTATATAGCTATTTATTGTTGTTGTTGCTGTTATTATTAGTCTGTGAGATCAGCAGTACATTGTGGACAGCCCGAGTCTGGGTTTCTGAACATGCATCCAGCATCATTCCTTAAACTGCCACCTGGGTCAGATGCCCCAGCTACTGGACTGGACCCTGGTGGGACAGTTGAGTTCACTAGTCTGACTGCACTGCTGTATTCTCAAGTTGTTAGATAGTTCATCAGGTTTGGAGGTCCAATCTTTAAGGTCCTCACAAAATGTATGACCCAGGGTGGTATACATTTCTCAACATGTGGCTTGAATATGGGATACTGCTTAAAGATTGTTGATTACAGATAGATAGATAGATATACACATACATATGCTTATCTGTGTATTTCTGTGTATATATGGACTTACATTTTATGCTGATAAAATATCAAATTTGCCACTCCATTTTTAAGTGTATAATTATTAAATATATCCACAATGTTGTGCAACTGCCACCACTGTCTATCTAGCAGGTAGACACACACACCGTTTGTATTACGATGGCACTGACGCTTTGCTGTACACGCTCTCCAGTCTTGACCAGCTCCTGAGAACACCATGTTCTATTAGATCAGCACCCCAAAAGGTCACAGTGGTGACATGATTTTCTTGCTTGCTCAGCTGTAGGGCTGCATGTGCATATCAGTGGTGGTGATGACCTACTGCCTTTGGAGGCCTCCCAGAACAACTAAGTCTGTTAGTCAGAGAATGGGACAAAAAGAAGCATACACAGTCTGGCTTTGAAGGATTTCTCTCTTTTAAACACTGAGGCGCCAGCTACTTTGATACTCCATAAGGGTGTTAAAAACTTTGTTTTCTCTTAAATTTCCAATAATATTTGAAAAGTTAGACATACACCCATCACCCTTCCTTCCTTTATAATAATCTCCTGTTTTCCCTCGCTTCCTTCCTTCTAAGCCTCCCAAAGCACACTGTAGACTCCAGCAAGTAAAAGCATTAAGAGCTGGGTGGCTCCTACGCATCTAGAAGACTCAACAACACAGGCCTCAAAAGAAGGCTGCGATCATTTCAGGGAGAAGAGATCATCAGCTTGATCAGAGAATCTGCTGCTTGTTTATTTGGTAAAGAAGGAACAGAGAGAAGGAAACACCAAGCCTCAATAATAAAATGACCTTTCTTCTGAACAGATCAGCTTCATAAATTACAATGATTCAAGGCTGCATCTAATATCTGGGGAATAGAGTCCTCTGTTCTCAAAGACAGATGTGATTATGACACATAGTCAACAATATTTTTCTTCATTATTGTTTGGCCTGAATTTGGGGTTTTCTGGGAGGGAAAGGAAGAGAAGGGGTTGAGGACTTGGAGAATAATAGGAATTAAATAGGAATGTATTTGTGGTTCAATGTCTCTATTATAGAGTTTTATTGTTGGCTTAGGTAAAATATCATTTGGAATCTATCATGAGGAGGTCTCCTAGGCTTTTTGGTAGACCATTCTTAAATTAAGGGATAGAATCTGAATCTTGTGAGGTTGTTTTTCATTAACTTAGCAGAAAACCATACTCTTAGAATGAGGAACCAAAGCCAGGATGTGGGTTTCCTAAGCTACCATAACTGTACTGTTTAGAATGTGGTACATGTATTACAGTTAGTTTATAGATGGTTATTTTACAACATTCAAAATATGACTCTGTCTGCTCTAAGACAACATCTGGCCTCATTATCTAGGTAATTCTTACAGCTCTGTTGTCACAGAATACCAAATATATTCAGAAATGGAGTAGTAAGGATGTTCTTTACCCATCTCTCCCAAATATTAAAATAAAAGAGAAAGAATTAGGAAAGAGAGATTCTTTGGGCAAAAGGAAAACTGGATTATAGACCTGGCTTCATCAGTTGCTGGCATATCATTCAACTTTTATGTGTCTCAAATGCAAAATGGGTACCACTGTTTCAGATTCTACCACACCTTATTAGGATTACACTAAGAATAAAATAAAATAGAAAATACATAAGAAAGCACTATGGAGAGTTGGAAATAAATTCACATGTACATTTACACTGTATTAGTTGTGGTCTATTGCCATTTTCATGCTGTAAGGCACTGTAACTAGCAATGCCCTGATCGTATCTCATTTAATCCTTATGACAGACTTACGCACTAAGTACTGTTATAACGTCTACTTCATGAAAAAGGAATGGAGACATCATCGGGACCACAGTCATGAAGTGAGGGAGCTAGAGTCTGGATTCAGTTTGCCTACCACCAGAACTAGCTCGCCTATACACTATGAGAGCCTGCCTCAGCTGGCTTACAAAACATTGTTGGTTATTAAGGAAAGGAACGAATCTAGAATATTACAGATTGACTGCACAACTTAATACTCAGAAGGCCTGCCACTAATGTTACAGTTGGCAGCCTCCGTGATGGCCCCCACTGATCTCCATGCCTTTGTGTTCTCCCCTTAAGTGGGAGGGATTTCGTGAGTCACTTCTAACGAAGAGAATACAACAGACGCCAAAAGATGTCATGTGTATACTACTGATACTACGTATAAAGTAGATCACTAGTGAGAACCTGCTGTATAACTCAAAGAACTCCACTCAACGCTCTGTGGTTACCTAAATAGAAAGGAAATCCAAAAAAGAGGGGGTATATGCATGCATATAGCTGATTCACTTTGCTATACAGAAGAAACTAACACAACATTATAAAGCAAATATACTCCAATAAAAATTAATTTGAAAAAAGAAACACATGACTCCCAAGATTAGGTTATAAAAAAGACTGGATTCCATGTCAGGCGTTCTCTGTCACTCTCTCCTGGACCACTTCATTCTGGAAAAGCCAGCTGCCATGTCATGAGGTAGCCTGGCAGAAGGGCTGACCTGGTAGGGAGGTGAGGTCTGCCAATGGCCAGCTGAATGAGCACGGACACATCTCTACTGGGGGCAGAGGCGAATCATCATATTGAATAGAAGCAGATCTTGCCCCAGCTGGGCCTTGAGATGACTGGAGCCTTTAGCAAAATCTTGGCAACCACCTTTCAAGAGACCCAGGTATTCTGCTCCTGGATTCCTGAGTACCAGCAGTTGGGAGATAAGTGTCTGCTATTTTCAGCCACTGAGTTTTGGGGTAATATTTTATGCAGCAATAAACAACTGGTACAAGTGTTAACCAAGAGACTGACTAGAGAATTGGAACCTTCCCAAGCCTGCCTCCTTCAACTCATTCAACAAATATTTACTGAGTTCTTACATGCCAAGCCCTGATGTGGGCCCTGCCCTCAAACTACTGGTCATCTGATGGGATGCGGAGTGGAAGGAGAAATATATCTTTTAAACAATTAAAAATCAAAATTCTTTCTAAAATACTGGAAAAGAAGTAGAAGAAAGAGAACAACCTGGAGCCAGCCATAAGGACTCTGACTCCAGTCCTCAGATATGGGAATTTGGAGAAAAGTGAGCTTCAGTTTCTTCATCTAAACAGATAGATGATAATACTATTTCTAAAAATTTGTAGGATTAGATTAAAGAATGTGTAGAAAACATCTAGCATAATGCCTGACATTTATTAGGGGCTCAAAAATGATATTTCTATGAGTTCTACTCTTTCTTTTTTAAAAATAGGGAGTCCTGGGAATTTTGATCCCGCAACTGGGACTCTTTGCTTTCATTGCCAAGGGTGCAGGTTCGATCCCTGGCCAGGGAACTAAGATTTCACAAGCCACACAGTGCAGCCAAAACACAAAACTTTCAAATAAAAAATAAAATAAAACCCTAATCTTTTAAAAAACAAATAAAATAGAAACAGGGAGTCCACATCCACGTTGTACAGGATTGCTTAGTATGTAAAGATGTGAATAAAATGCTTAGCACAGGGCACAGTCTGTTTTATATGCACCTAGATATTAATTCCCATTAGTTTCTACAGAAACTAAATCATATTATGGCTACAGAGGATGAAAATAATTTTATTAAAAAATTGTGAGGTTCTCATTTTTGTTTAAAATTGCTTTTCCATTTTGCTTCTCCAACTAAAGATTTGGTTAGCTTTTGAAATGAAACTTGCTAGGAACCAATGGGGAAGATGGAAAACAAGGATAGGATGGGACATCTGAATATACAACAAAGTCGAATGTACCCTGGTAACTGAAGAATAGAAGTTCAGGATTCTCTCTCTGCCTCTGAGTGACAGCCAATACCCACCACCAAATGGGGACGTCGAATAGATTCAGTCTCAAGTGCTGCAAAGCTGAAAACAACGAATGGTCACCTAATACAGTTATTTATGAAACTTACATTTCTATCACCATATGACAACAGGAAAGATTACTGATTCTCATGAATTTCCTAGAATTTAAGCAACCCACATCAACATTAATATAACTAAAGTAATATGTAAGACTAGAAAGACAGACAGGCAGGCAGACAGACACACACACACACAACTTCCACAATACAAATCAAACTATATTGGATTTTATTTTTATAGGAACTAAACATGACCACTAGATGGCACTGGAGTCTGATTTCATCTATTCCAGAACAGTCTCTGGGAAAAACAACTGCAAGGCTATCATAAATTTTCTGAGTCAGTTACTTGCTTATCTGATATAGTGCAAGGAATAAGACATTTTGATATTCTTTTTCAAGTTCCTGGCAATCTCCCATCAGTAAATGAACACACCACCAGCTCAACCTGAAGCAACGTGATCTTGTCCAGACAAGTGAGTTCCATGAGCCCTTGAAGAGTTTCCTACAAGTAAATTTAAGTTTCTACAAATGGAATAGATTGTAATTTACAAGTGATATAAAAAAAGCATGATATGAATCTGTCAAAGCACTGATTCTAGCTGTTAATTTCCCCTAGCAATTCAGATCTCAGTTTTGGCACATCCAGGGTAATGCCTGGAAATTGATTCAACAAATATGCATTGGGACCAAGGCCCCAGGGTCAGCTTAGATACACAGAGGTAGCAGCATCCCTTGTGGAGCTTACATTCCAGAGGAAGAGTTAGACTATAAGCGAGTGAACAGACATGCTGATTTTAGATGCCATGAACAAAATGGTGAACATGATGAAGATAAGTGGAGGGTACATTTGATAAGGCAGTCATAAGCCTTCTCTGAAAAGGTGAAATTTGAGCCAAAGCTAGAATGTCAAGACAGAGTCAACCACAGAAAGAAGACCAGCGTGGTATAGGCACCAAGAGGAAAGAGGATTAAAAGAAAGGAGCTGGGAGAGGCAGACAGGCCAAGCCATGGAAGGACTTCTAGTTTCTATTTCATCTTGTTATGTAAGTCACTGAAGGATGTTAAGAAAGCAAACAGCATACTACATATAAAATATGTAAATAACAAAGACCTACTCTACTGCATAGGGAACTATACTCAATATTTCATAATAACCTATATGGGAAAAGATCTGAAAAAGAATAGATATATGTGTGTGTATGCCTAACTGAATCACTTTGCTATATACCTGAAACTAACATAACATTGTAAATCAACCATACTTCAACAAATAAAAAAAACAAGCAGCACAACTGATTTGCATTTTTAAAAGATCATACTGGCTGCTAGGGTAACCAATTACGTGATACAGGGTAACCACAACAAACACTCAATAAAAGTATATTAAATAAATTAATGAATCAATGACTATGGCTACTATGTGTCTAACACCAATTGAGTGCTTATTATTCACTGAAATTCACTTTACACCCATCACACTGACAGAGTTAAGCACACACTTAGGACAGTGGTTCTCAAGCTTTAGGATCCATCAGAATCACCCAGAACATCTATTAAACACCAACTGCTACACCACACCCCTAATCAGACCTTCCCATCACGTCCTCCCTTCACAGCTTCAGATTCAGTAGACTTGGGAGATGGAGCCCAGGAGTCTGTATTTCTAAGAAGTTCCCAGATGAGGCTGATGCTGCTGATCCAAGGACCACACTTGGAGAACCACTGCTGTATAAAATGTTAAGAACAAAAACAAAACAGGGCTGACATTGTTCTATTACGGTTCAGGATTCTGAATCTTAAAGACCACATTCATCTTTTTCTTGTATAACATATATGGGAAATATTATTCATTTCCTGGCCCAAGACGAAGTCCCTATCTTCTTTACTAATAGACCCTCAGTTTTATTCAGGACTATTGTCCCCAGTTCCACAGTTTAAGTCAGGAGTGATTTAATGAAACATAGTAGCTTCATCCCCTTTGGCCAGATACTACTCCAGCCTCCCCTAAATGGCCATGGGATAAAGGAGAAGTAACAGGAGTGAAGTGAAGGTGCTGGGAAAGACTTTCCTCCCTAATGAAAAAGAGCAGGGAACGAGGCACCTTCACTGGTAGGAGTGAATACGCTCATGAAAAAATAGCCACAGTTTCAAAACTGTGAATACCTATTAGGCAGTGCTGTGCTAGTAAGTGTTTAACAATAGGCTTTCAGCAATGAAAAACAAATTGCTGATTTCCATGGGGTAAATGCTCCCACAATGGATGACTTCAAGCTACCAATGTGTCACTGGATATAAAAATGGGAAAAGATGTTAACAACAGACTCTCATGTCCCAATAAAAGCCAGCTTCAGCAAACGATTGCCGGGGATTCTAAAAGCGAAGAGTGGGGTGCACCTTTATGCTCAAATATATGATAAGCAAGGTTAATCTTTCATTTATTTTGCATATAATCTCTCCTAAGAGCCATTTGCATAGCTGCATAAGTAGCTTTGAAGGTTCATACACAGTGTCTAACACAAATGAAGACACTCAGATTTGTGGTTGATGGGGAGCCCTTTGCCATGACTATTAATGTTTAATTGAAATATAAACCTACAAATAGATTCTCTGCAGACTTTTATGCATCATTAGAGGATATATTTTAGAAAGCTAGAGTCTTTCTAAGTCTCCACAAACTGCCCCGCTTGTTTAGCTATGCTACATTTCTCCATGTTGTTTAAAGAAAATAACATTTACAGCAAATGGAAGCAAACTTAATTTTGAGGTAGCTTTCAGTTCCGTTCAGTCGCTCAGTCATGTCCAACTCTTTGCAACCCCATGGATTGCAGCATGCCAGGCTTCCCTGTCCATCACCAACCCCCAGAGCTTTTTCAAACCCATGTCCATTGAGTTGATGATGCCATCCAACCAACTCATCCCCTGTTGTCCCATCCTCCTCCTGCCTTCAATCTTTGTCAGCATCAGGGATTTTTCCAAGGAGTTGGCTCTTTGCATTAAGTGGCCAAAGTACTGGAGCTTCAGCTTCAGCCTCAGCCCTTCCAATGACTATTCAGGACTGACTTCCTTTAGGATTGACTGGTTTGATCTCCTTGCTATCCAAGGAACTCTCAAGAGTCTTCTCCAACACCACAGTTCAAACGCATCAATTCTTCAGCACTCAGCTTTCTTTATGGTCCAACTCTCACATTCATACATGATTACTGGAAAAACCATAGTTTTGACTAGATGGACTTTTGTGGGTGAAGTAATATCTCTGCTTTTTAATATGCTTCCTAGGTTTGTCATAACTTTCCTTCTAAGGAGCAAGCATCTTTTAATTTCAAGGCTGCAGTCAGCATCTGCAGTGATTTTGGAACCCAAGAAAAGAAAGTCTTGTCACTGTTTCCATTGTGTCCCCATCTATTTGCCATGAAGTGATGGGACTGGATGTCATGATCTTCGTTTTTTGAATGTTGAGTTTTAAGCCAGCTTTTTCACTCTCCTCTTTCACTTTTATCCAGAGGCTCTTTAGTATCTCTTTGCTTTCTGCCACAAAGGTGGTGTCATCTGCATATCTGAGGTTATTGATATTTTCCCCTGCAATCTTGATTCCAGATCGTGCTTCACCCAGCCATCATTTCACATGATATTCTCTGCATATAAGTTAAATAAACAAGGTGACAATATACAGCCTTGACGTATTTGGAACCAGTCCGTTGTTCCATGTCAGGTTCTAACTGTTGCTTATTGATATGTGTACAGATTTCTCAGGAGGCAGGTAAGGTGGTCTGGTATTACCACCTCTTGAAAAATTTTCCAGTTTGTTGTGATCCACACAGTCAAAGGCTTTAGTGTAGTCAATGAAGCAGAAGTAGATGTTTTTCTGGAACTCTCTTGCTTTAGGGATTGCTTGAGGGAATCAGGAAGTCCAATTGTTTCTACAGAGTAGCCATCAACTTTATCTTGTTCCTCACATCCCAGAATTCACCTTAGCTTCTTGTCAGTCATGCAAGGTTTCAACATCATAAAAAATTGTTCTAGCAAATCCTCTCTGACCCTCTTGACATGGCACCTCAGTATGGACAGTCCCTCTGTCTGGAATGCTTGCTCCTTCATTCCGGATTATCTCATCCTCCTCAACTGCAAGAATAACCTAGGAAAGTTACAAATATATACGTCCCTTGATCTACTCAGTCAGAATCTCCAAGAGAAGGAGCTTAGAATAGTAGAAACAAATGCCCAGGTGATTGTTATCAAGTAGTTTTAGAAAAACCTGGCATAGTTGTACCAGAAATACAACTGCTTCCTCAGAGAAGCCAAGCCCTCCCTGATCCCTGAGGTTGGGTCCCCTTTTTAACTGTTTTAGCCTTATAGGTTTTTTGGGGTTACTTTTAACCCTTGCACAAATAAAATTTATTGCCAGTATTCCCCTTAAGACTGTAAATTTTGTGAAAGTAGAAAGTGTGTCTTGTTCATTACTATATCTTTAGGATATAACGGCATCCTTGGCACAAAATAGATGCTCATTAAATACAGGTTGACTAATGACTCATGGGCCCATCTCATATCTATGAGCTATGGGAAATCTTAAGATAACAACCTCTCCTTCAGGGAATATTCATCACAGCAAGCTGGACTGTCAAACTTAATACGTGTCCTTGCATAGGTCCTGCACGCCCCGCACCCTGGTCCTGATTTCTTTTAGTTTGGAAAGACGTGGGAGTACTCCTAGCAGGATTAGCTATAATACATTTAAGTGTTGAGTGTGAGCATTAGAGGCCTGACATAATAGGGGAAAGGACAGTATACATTTTAGCTCATAGTCCTCCACAGCGCTGGATCCTAATCTGAGACTTCTCACCCGAAGTGCCTGTACCTCCACTCTCGGGTAGTCCCGTGTGGTGCAGGTTGGGGTGAACTCTTTCATCCTCCCATCTCCACAGGGCAAATGTTCAGCGCCGAGCTATTTAACACCACGTGTCAAGGGGGAGGCAGTGGAGGCGGAGATCAAAAAGGAGATGTAGCTTTTGCAAAGAGCACCGTATGTCTATTTTCATTTCCAAACCAAATGAGATGGGTTAGGGAACAAATTCAGAATTTGTGTCAATTTATTGATTCTTAGGGATCAGACACCTTACTTTTATTTTTATCTTCTTCTCAGTCTGCTCTCGTGCCAAGTGCTTGCCCCTTCGGATGCCTGTTCTCCATTTGGCCATTCTCGCCGGTTTTTTGGCAAAAATCTAGGGGAAATGGCAACCCACTCCAGTGTTCTTGCCAGGAAAATCCCAAGGACGGGGGAGCCTGGTGGGCTGCCGTCTCTGAGGTCACACAGAGTCGGACACGACTGATGCGACTTAGCAGCAGCAGCAGCAGTAGACATGTCAATTTTAGGGAGACCAGAGAGCCATTTATGCCAATTTATTGCCTTCATCTTATGTGCCAGATGCTATATTAGTGAGCTAGCTGAATAGGGACTATCATTGTCAGACGTGACCAATGAAGAAAGAACCACTGAGAACTGGAGGTGACTTAGCTTACATCCATTCCTGGAGTTTGGAGAGCAAAATTCTTAAGCATAAACCCTATAAGCAAAAAGGCTCATGTGTTCTCATACTGGTAATAGAATTTTAGAGGTGTAAGAAATCTTCAAGATGCTCTAATGCCAAGATTTTTAAACCCCTGTTAGCCTCAGTTTGAAAAATATCTAATTGGAAGTGTGCCTTATACAATGGTTATAAGCATATCTGCTAATACTGTTTTTTAGGAGTGGGGGTCCCAGAGTCACCCATTCTTCCCCAATGATAGCTGCAGAGGAAATGTCCCTAATTAAGTTTGAAAATAGTGTGTCTACTGCAAGATTTTTATTTTATAGATGAGGGAATTGAGGTACAAAAAGGGCAACATTTTCCTAATGCCCACAGAACTCATCAGTGAGAGAGCCAGGCTGGATCAGAGCCTGGTTGCCTTCCCCGGAGTACAGAACTTCAGCTATTATTCCTTTCTAATATGTCTACCCTTAAAATCCATCCACTGGTAAGTTTAGGTAATTCCATAAGTATTTAACACCAGCATTCAGTAACAGAAGCAATCCCTAATCAGATTGGTACTTAATTAGAGCCAGTAACTGTGTATATGCCCACATTTCACTTGTACAGATTCAGAATCTGCATCCCCCAAAACACTTGAAAGAAGTTAGAAAAAGTAGAAACTGAGATTGCACCACTGCGCCCCCTAGCGGAAATACTCCATTACTCACTCCCTGTAAAACGAAGAAGAGTACTGGGATTTTGCCTGCTGGATTCCCTGGAATCACCAATACACTAGGGAGAAAGGAAATGTCAAGGGGCTCAACATGTGTCCAGCTTTTCCTTATGGGAATGTTGCCAATTGCTTTAAGTTAGTTGATCCTCCTTACAACTTCAATACAACCTGGGGGCAGAGTTGATGTGGACCAAAAGCAAATGAATTGATATGACATGATTCATTAATATGAGAGACCAAACAGGAAAGCATTTTCCCTTATATACTTTTACCTGAAAGTAATTTATGACTCCTGAAAAGGGTGCTTTTACTGGCTACTTCTGACGGATAAATTGTATTTGTCCCTTTCTATTTATTTTACTATTAATAAAATTGCCATGAAAATATACTATCCTCAGAAACGGAAGTCTGCCATCACATTTATTTTGCCATCTTTCATGACTTTTCTTCCAGGAACTCATCTATACATGGCAAATTTTGTTACTTTGACTAGTCTGGTTACTCTCTGCCAACCACCATATGTATCTTTTAATTAAGTAGAAAAGAGATCTTAAAAGCTCACATAAGCCCAGGAAACTCTATATCTGGCTGACAGCAAAGTCTCCTAATTTGCTAGCAAAAGCACAGATTGACAGAATAGAATAGATCAAGAAAATTGATCGTTACTCATATGCTGGATTGAGTCAATATATGTAAATCCATCCCTATTGCTGGCAGGCACTGAGATGCTTGCCATGCAGAACAGACACAGTTACAGCCGGTTTTCTAGTCCAAATGCCAGCCCTTCGCTTTAATGCAGCAAAACTACAGTTATGTACTCGGAAAGCTCTTTTGTATTCATAACAACTGCAGTTTGAATGTGGTTCAGGACAGAGAAACTGTATTTACGAGCCGCCATCTCTTCTGAGTCAATACAATTTGCAGTAAATACAGTTTAAGTTAGAGCTACGGTATAGATGCTCTGGGAATTTTCTTTGTGGTTTTACTACATTTTTTGGAAACATTTTAAACGTTCACTGCTTTCAAGTTCATTTCTTTAAAGTGAACAGCCTCACATGGTTGTTGTGAAGATCAAGTGAAATAATAGATATGAAAAAGACTTTGAAGAAAAATTAAAAGCATTATGCAAATGGGAGATGATGATTATTTTCTTTTTGTCTCAAGGTCCTTTTACTTAAGGGCAATGCTCTCTAGTTATCTCAAGGCCTGTTTTAGCCTTGATTTTTAAATCGCAGAATATTCAAAGTAGCAGTGCATGAAAAACAGAAGGCTTAGGAACATAAAATACACATTATGTGTTTAGATATTCCTTAATATCTTTTCAGGGAAGAATAATTATGAAGCTCATAGTATCAAAGAAGAGTCATGTTTCTTTCCTCAGGAGTAGGACTCAATGGCACATGGATTTGAGTCTTTCAAGAGCTGCTATCTTCTTTTCTGAGGCTAACTAACTCATTGTAAAGCTAAAGAAGGTCATTCATTTTATGCTGTAAACTGCAAGAGGACCTGCAGAGTTCATAAGCAAATATAGGTAACCATCATTCAAGGGAGAATGACTCAGCAGTCTCATAATATATGGCAGTGGTCCCTAGGAAGGCCCTTTGGAAAAGAATACAGGACTAGGCCTGCTGTAACTTCAAAAGTAATGGCACAGACATAGCCTATTAATTCATTCCTATCCATTCTAGTCCCTCCAGACAACATGGGGTCTCTTCCTATTCCTCTCATCCTAGAAGTGGCAAATGTCTCAGTTAGCCTGAGTGCCAGCAAAGTTTGCAGGGAAGGAATTACAGGTTAGAGTGAGGAGGCCTTTTAAAGATCTTTTTTTTTCCAAATTATTTTCTATCCATTATTTCATTGCCCTTAAATTGTGTCTTCCATTCGACGCAGGCTTTTTCCTTCTGCTGGTAAACATCCTCAGGTCTCCCCAAGTTCTTAACTTGCTTTATTCCATATTCAACCACTAGGAGCCTCTTTCAAGTTAGCTATGGAACCTTGGTAATCTTTGATAGCTTCTTTACTCTCGAATACATTGAAGGCTAATCATACACATTTCTTGTTTCAGACTTGGAATCATGCAAATCCAAGAGGAGAAGATAGTACATATTTCAAGATTTCAGACTGCATGTGAGAAATGCTCATTACTAATAATTGGATCACTGTTCCTAGACTTTGTCAGAGGGCAGAACTAGAGGGCAGCTTTCCATCTCCCTATTCCTAATGCTCCCAGTTTTAAAATAGTCACATTATTTACATTGTCAGATCATACAGATATTCCATGTTATATGATCTCCCTTATCGTGATTTTTCTCTCTCTCTTTTTTTCTTTTTTGGTTTTCACTGTACCAGTAAATTTATATTGAATGTTCTCTAATCACCCTTAAGGTAAATTTGGTTGTCTGAAGCTATATTTTAGCACGGAGAGTTAAAAAAATTTTTTTTCCAATCTTCTATGGAATATTTGTAGAGTACAATGAAAAATAAATTACTGGAGAAATGATTCATGTGCTTGGATGTCATAGCAATGTCAAAGCGCTATAAAAGTTTCAAAATGCTTACTCTTAAATTCCATTCTTATTTCATTGCAGTCTGCTAGATTGCTCAGGAAAGGCACATGAGAACAATATTCTCTGTGTTCGTGCATGTTTACATCAGTTTACCAGAGGCTTTTTATACTTAAAGGTCAATTTGACTGAACATAAAGATTCTTGGCCCTCGTTTTCTTTCCTTAGCTTTCTTACATATGTTACTATATTTTCCATAGTCAGTAAAGTGTTTCTGTAAAAGTCTCTGATGGCAATCTAATTTTCTTTCTGTTGGTCTTTTTGCTTGGCTATCCAAAGAATTTTTCTTTACAGGATACTGTCAGCCATTATGGGCCAGTTTCCAGTGCTCTCAACATGTAATTTCAAATTCTCTTTTATTTCAGGAAAGTTTCTTGAATTATAATTTCCCTTCAGGAACCCCTATTATATAAAAGAGATTCCAAAATGTGTGGAACTTTTAGCAGTCTGTCGAAACCAATGGACCCCTTTTCAGAGTAATTTTGCAATGAAATGGAATACATAGAATATCATAGAAAATTAACTATATTGAGATATAGTTCCTAAAAATATTTTTAATTGTGATATAGTAATATATCTACTTCTTTATTATCAGATTAAATAATAAGAACTAGTAGGCAGGTCTAATAATAACTATAAGTTTGGAAAAAGTGACGAATGTAAATGACATTTGGAGTTTTTTAAGCTATAATTTGATATTATGGGATTTGTGATTAATTTTGGTGACAAGTCACAGTTACTGTTAACACTACTGTGTTTTCATGCCTTAATAACTAAAGAAAAATGTTCAATTTCATCTAACGGTGAATGGCAGTGTAGATATATTTTTATCAACCAAACCCACAGATCACCTGAATTTTATCCACAAACCTGGAAGTTCATGCATCAGGTCAGGAATACCTGTACTAGATATGTGATGAATCTTCTAAACTTGCCCCTTTCTCTCAGATGTTTTAAAATGGATTTTGATTTTTAAAAATTTCTTCCTTTTTTGCAGGGGAAGGGGAGAGGGCTGCACTGGGTCTTCATTGCGGCATGCAGGCTTTCTCTAGTTGTGGCACAGGTGCTTAATTGCCTTGTAGCACATGATATCTTATTTCCTCAAGCTGGATCCAACCTTCATCCCCTGCATTGGAAGGCAGATTCTTAACATTGGAACACTGGGAAGTCCCTAAAATTTTCTTCCTTTTTGTGTTCTACTTCTCTTATTGCATTATCCTTTCTGTTTACTTCCTTTTGTGTTCCTCTTGCTGCAATTCCATTACAGAAATGATTTTGTTATTTTATTTCAAGTTCTTTATAAATCTTCCTTAATTAAAGTGATGAAAGAAAATAACCTACAGCCCAGATTACTGTACCCAGCAAGGATGTCATTCAAATATGAAGGAGAAATCAAAAGCTTTACAGACAAGCAAAAGCTGAGAGAATTCAGCACCACCAAACCAGCTCTCCAACAAATACTAAAGGATCTTCTCTAGACAGGAAGCACAAAAAGGGTGTATAAACCCAAACCCAAAACAATAAAGTAAATGGCAATGGGATCATACTTATCAATAATTACCTTAAACATAAATGGGTTGAATGACCCAACCAACAGACTGGCTGAATGGATACAAAAACAAGACCCCTATATATATTGTCTACAAGAGACCCACCTCAAAACAGAGGACACATACAGACTGAAAATGAAGGGCTGGAAAAGATATTCCATGCAAATAGAGACCAAAAGAAAGCAGGAGTAGCAATACTCATATCAGATAAAATAGACTTTAAAACAAAGGCTGTGAAAAGAGACAAAGAAGGCCACTATATAATGATCAAAGGATCAATCCAAGAAGAAGATATAACAATTATAAATATATATGCACCCAACATAGGAGCACCGCAATATATAAGACAAATGCTAACAAGTATGAAAGGGGAAATCAACAATAACACAATAACAGTGGGAGACTTTAATACCCCACTCACACCTATGGATAGATCAATTAAACAGAAAATTAACAAGGAAACACAAACTTTAAATGATACAATAGACCAGCTAGACCTAATTGATATCTATAGAACGTATCAGTCCCAAACAGTGAATTTCACCTTTTTCTCAAGTGCTCACGGAACCTTTTCCAGGATAGATCACATACTGGGCCATAAATCTAGCCTTGGTAAATTCAAAAAAATTGAAATCATTCCAAGCATCTTTTCTGACCATAATGCATTAATTAGATCTCAATTACAGGAGAAAAACTATTAAAAATTGCAGCATATGGAGGCTGAACAACATGCTGCTGAATAACCAACAAATCACAGAAGAAATCAAAAAAGAAATCAAATATGCATAGAAACGAATGAAAATGAAAACACAACAACCCAAAACCTGTGGGACACTGTAAAAGCAGTTGTAAGGGGAAAGTTCATAGCAATACAGGCATACCTCAAGAAACAAGAAAAAGTCAAATAAATAACCTAACTCTACACTTAAAGCAACTAGAAAAGAAAGAAATGAAGAACCCCAGGGTTAGTAGAAGGAAAGAAATCTTAAAAATTAGGGCAGAAATAAATGCACAAGAAACAAAAGAGACCATAGCAGAAATCAACGAAGCCAAAAGCTGGTTCTTTGAAAGGATAAATAAAATTGACAAACAATTAGCCAGACTCATCAAGAAACAAAGGGAGAAAAATCAAATCAATAAAATTAGAAATGAAACTGGAGAGATCACAACAGACAACACAGAAATATAAAGAATCATAAGAGACTACTATCAGCAATTATATGCCAATAAAATGGACAATGTGGAAGAAATCGACAAATTCTTAGAAAAGTACAACTTTCCAAAACTGAACCAGGAAGAAATAGAAAATCTTAACAGACCCATTACAAGCACAGAAATTGAAACTGTAATCAGAAATCTTCCAGCAAACAAAAGCCCAGGTCCAGACGGCTTCATAGCTGAATTCTATGAAAATTTAGAGAAGAGCTAACACCTATCCTACTCAAACTCTTCCAGAAAATTGCAGAGGAAGGTAAACTTCCAAACTCATTCTATGAGGCCACCATCACCCTAATACCAAAACCTGACAAAGATGCCACACACACACAAAAAGAAAACTACAGGCCAATATCACTGATGAACATAGATGCAAAAATCCTTAACAAAATTCTAGCAAACAGAATCCAACAACACATTAAAAAGATCATACACCATGACCAAGTGGGCTTTATCCCAGGGTTGCAAGGATTCTTCAATATCTGCAAATCAATCAATGTAATACACCACATTAGCAAATTGAAAAATAAAAGCCATATGATTATCTCAATAGATGCAGAGAAGGCCTTTGACAAAAATCAACATCAATTTATGATAAAAAATCTCCAAAAAGCAGGAACAGAAGGAACACACCTCAACATAATAAAAGCTATATATGACAAACCCACAGCTAACATTATCTTCAATGGTGAAAAATTGAAAGCATTTCCCCTAAAGTCAGGAACAAGATGAGGGTGCCCACTTTCACTGCTACTATTCAACACAGTTTTGGAAGTTTTGGCCACAGCAATTAGAGCAGAAAAAGAAATAAAAGGAATCCAAATTGGAAAAGAAGAAGTAAAACTCTCACTGTTTGCAGATGACATGATCCTCTACATAGAAAACCCTAAAGACTCCACCAGAAACTTACTAGAGCTAATCAATGAATAGAGTAAAGTTGCAGGATATAAAATCAACACACAGAAATCGCTTGCATTCCTATACACTAATAATGAGAAAGTAGAAAAAGAAATTAAGGAAACAATTCCATTCACCATTGCAACAAAAAGAATAAAATACTTAGGAATATATCTACCTAAAGAAACTGAAGATCTATATATAGAAAACTATCAAACACTGATGAAAGAAATCAAAGAGGACACTAATAGATAGAGAAATATACCATGTTCATGGATCTGAAGAATCAATATAGTGAAAATGAGTATACTACCCAAAGCAATCTACAGATTCAATGCAATCCCTATCAGGCTACCAGCGATATTTTTCACAGAGCTAAAACAAAGAATTTCACAATTTGTATGGAAATACAAAAAACCTCGAATAGCCAAAGCAATAAGAATGGACCTGGAGGAATCAACCTGCCTGACTTCAGGCTCTCCTACAAAGCCACAGTCATCAAGACAGTATGGTACTGGCACAAAGACAGAAATATAGATCAATGGAACAAAATAGAAAGCCCAGAGATAAATTCACCACCTATGGACACCTTATTTTCGACAAAAGAGGCAAGAATATAACAATGGAGAAAAGACAATCTCTTTAACAAGTGGTGCTGGGAAAACTGGTCAACCACTTGTAAAGGAATGAAACTAGAACGCTTTCTAATACCGCACACAAAAATAAACTCAAAATGGATTAAAGATCTAAACGTAAGACCAGAAACTATAAAAATCCTAGAGGAGAACATAGGCAAAACACTCTCAGACATAAATCACAGCAGGATCCTCTATGACCCACCTCCCAGAATTCTGGAAATAAAAGCAAAAATAAACAAATGGGATCTAATCAAAATTAAAAGCTTCTGCACAACAAAGGAAAATATAAGCAAGGTGAAAAGACAGCCTTCTGAATGGGAGAAAATAATAGCAAATGAAGCAACTGACAAACAACTAATCTCAAAAATATACAAGCAACTTCTGCAGCTCAATTCCAGAAAAATAAACAACACAATAAAAAAATGGGCCAAAGAACTAAATAGACATTTCTCCAAAGAAGACATACAGATGGCTAACAAACACATGAAAAGATGCTCAACATCACTCATTATTAGAGAAATACAAATCAAAACCACAATGAGGTACCACTTCACACTAGTCAGAATGTCTGCGATCCAAAAATCTGCAAGCAATAAATGCTGGAGAGGGTGTGGAGAAAGGGAACCCTCCTACACTGTTGGTGGGAATGCAAACTAGTACAGCCACTATGGAGAACAGTGTGGAGATTCCTTAAAAAATTGCAAATAGAACTGCCATATGACCCAGCAATTCCACTGCTGGGCATACACACCGAGGAAACCAGAATTGAAAGAGACACATGTACCCCAATGTTCATCGCAGCACTGTTTATAATAGCCAGGACATGGAAACAACCTAGATGTCCATCAGCAGATGAATGGATAAGAAAGCTGTGGTACATATACACAATGGAGTATTACTCAGCCATTAAAAAGAATACATTTGAATCAGTTCTGATGAGATGGATGAAACTGGAGCCAATTATACAGAGTGAAGTAAGCCAGAAAGAAAAACACCAATACAGTATACTAACACATATATATGGAATTTAGAAAGATGGCAATGATGACCCTGTATGCGAGACAGCAAAAAAGACTCAGATGTGTATAGTGGACTTTTGGACTCAGAGGGAGAGGGAGAGGGTGGGATGATTTGGGAGAATGGCATTGAAACATGTATACTATCATGTAAGAATCGAATCGCCAGTCTATGTCCGACGCAGGATACAGCATGCTTGGGGATGGTGCACGGGGATGACCCAGAGGGATGTTGTCGGGAGGGAGGTGGGAGGGGGTTCATGTTTGGGATCGCATGTACACCCGTAGTGGATTCATGTCAATGTATGGCAAAACCAATACAGTATTGCAAAGTAAAATAAAGTAAAAATAAAAATAAATAAATAAATAAATAAAATGAATGGTTCAGGATAAGCAAATTCATATAGACACAATTAGTGGTTCCAGGGGTTGGACAGCAATGGGCTTGTGAGAACGGGAGGTGATAGCTGAAGATGATACAGGGTTTCCTTAAGCTGATGAAAATGTTCTAAAATCAATTGTGGTAATAGTTTCATACCTCTATGAACAGACTAAAAGTTATTGAATTTACATTTTAAATGAATGAATTGTATAATGTGAATTAGATATCAATAAAGCTATTATTTTTTAAAAAATGGGCCAAAACACTAAACAGACATATCTCCAAAGAAGACATACAGATGGCAAACACATGAAAAGATGCTCAACATCACTCATTATCAGAGAAATGCAAATCAAAACCTCAATGAGGTACCATTTCACACCAGTCAGAATGGCTGTGATTCAAAAGTCTACAAGCAATAAATGCTGGAGAGGGTGTGGTGAAAAGGGAACCTTCTTACACTGTTGGTGGGAATGCAAACTAGTACAGCCACTATGGAGAACAGTGTGGAGATTCCTTAAAAAACTGGAAATAGAACTGCCTTATGATCCCACTGCTGGGCATACACACCGAGGAAACCAGAATTGAAAGAGACACATGTACCCCAGTGTTCATCACAGCACTGTTTATAATAGCCAGGACATGGAAACAACCTAGATGTCCATCTGCAGATGAATGGATAAGAAAGCTGCGGTACATATACACACTTGAATCAGTTCTAAAGAGGTGGATGAAACTGGAGCCTATTATACAGAGTGATGTAAGCCAGAAAGTAAAATACCAATACAGCATACTAACACATATATATGGAATTTAGAAATAAGTTCATGATAATCCTGTATGAGAGACAGCAAAAGAGACACAGATGTATAGAACAGTCTTTTGGACTCTGTGGGAGAGGGAGAGGGAGAGGGAGAGGGTGGGATGATTTGGGGGAATGGCATTGAAACATGTATAATATCATATAAGAAATGAATTGCCAGTCCAGGTTCGATATAGGATCCTCGGGGCTGGTGCACTGGGATGACCTGGAGGGATGGTACAGGGATGGAGGTGGGAGGGGGGTTCAGGGTGGGGAACATGTGTACGCCTGTGGCAGATTCATGTTGATGTGTGGCAGAACCAATACAATATTGTAAAGTAAAAAATAATAATAATAATAAAACCTTCCTTAATCACCTCATTTCTGAGTTTTTCTATTTGCAATTCATTGTCCCAGCTTCTACCCTTTGCTTGCTTGCTTTCAGTTCACTCTGGAATCCTGCATATCAGTTCTCATCCGCTTTGTGGGCATGTCTTTCCATGTGCCTCCCAGGTCATGGGGAATTTATTCTTCTCCTCATTCACTTTGTTAGATTGCATACTTTTCCCTTTGCTCATATGTAAGTAAATAAGTTTTTGTCTGCTTTTCAGAGGGAGGAGAGGTCAGAATAACTTTTCTAGATTCATGACTGTAAACTCCCTTTTCTGTTTTTCTCTCAAAGTGACTTAAAAATATGGCCTTGGACTTGGTGACACCTCCCTTTTTAACTCTCCAATCCCATTGTTATCTGGATATTTTTGCTCATTTTGTTACTAATCTGCTAAATTTGCAACCTATTCTCAATAGTTCCTCCCGGAAGGAAATACTGGCGTATTATGATAAATGGTCTATAGGGTCCAGGCTGTCCCAGCACCATCAGATCTCATCAAGCACATCCCTTGTTCCCATCTGTGATCCAGATCCTATGAAACTCCCAGCCAGTTCAGCTGCATTTTCCAGTGAGTATGTGTTAGGGATACAAAGGTTCTCAGAACCATTCAGGATTCACACTGCCTTCCCTTGACTTCCTTCTACAAAGATGCTGATACCACATAGGTATCCTGACTCTCAAGGGTTTTCCCTGGTCCACTCATATCTAGGTGTTTGTGGAGACATCTTAAAACCTAGTAACAGTAGATAGGTAGAAAGATAGATGATAAATGAGACAGATGATAAATGGAGAAATAAAGAGATGGACAGATGAATGGAAGGATAGATGGATGGATGATAGTCAGACAGACATACTGTGTGTGGCTTGTCAGATTTTATACTCTAGCTGCCCTATTAGTTTTACACAGGGCAGTGATTCTCTACTAGGGGCAATTTTGTTCCCCAGGGGACATGTGCCAATGTCTACTGACAGTTTTGGTTGTCACAACTGAAGCTGGGGGTAGGGGCGAGAACAGTACTACAGGCATCTCATGGTTAAAGCCCAGGAATGCTATTAAACCTCCTACAATATGCAGGACAGCCTCCCAGAACTAAGAATTCTCCAGTTCAAGCTATCAGTAGTGCAGAGGTTGAGAAAACCTGGTCTACAGATTTAGGGGAGATTCAAAATTCAGCCACAATTGACATCTTCCTCTATGCTTCCCAACTGCCTCATCAATTCTTCATCCAGAAATTGTGTTCACTTCTGTCCCCTGCTATTCCCCCCTAGTTCAGGCCCATACTATCTTTGACCTGAACTACTGTGGTAGTTTCCTAAGGTCTGTGTGAAGCCACTCTCCTTTTCCCCCCAGTCCAAATCACTCTATCCACCCTGCTGGAGCAATTCGCTCAAAGCACAGCTCACATCATGCCAAACATCTGCTCCAAGAGATTCACTGGTTCACTGGTATCTCGTAAATAACGTTCAACCCCATCAGCTGCAAATTCAATGTTTTTTCTATGCTCTGTCCTTAATTTATGTTCCTTTTATTCCCTGTACTCCTCGAGACATAACTTGCAATTCAGTCAAGTGGGAATCTCCACCATTTGACAAATATGTCTCTTTTCCCCTCAATTCTTTGTTAGGACAACTACCTCAATTTGTAGCATCTCATTTTCCCTCTAGACAGGTCCCAAAGCTCCCTTGTACATGAAATCTTTTCTTTCCCTCCTCATCTTCTCCCCGACCACTCCAACCAAAACTTCCCTGCCCCTCTTTTAGATATCCTAACATTTTAGATACACTTGTCTTACAGCACTTCAATTATATGCTACAGTATAATCACAGTACCTCCCACACTACTGTAATTCCACTGTGGATAAGGATTGAGTGTTTTTCGTCTTGGCATTCCCCTCAGCACCTAAGAAAGACTTAGAGCAGCTGCTCAGTAATACTTGTTAAATTCATGAGCAGAACTCAGCCCTACGGAGGTAAAGTGGTCATCTGAAATTCATCCTTCTGGTCAGTGGCAGAGACCACATGGCTCTAAAACAAAACAATGACAATGGATTCCTAAGATTATTTTGTGTACATGATACTACAATGATCACATTATTGGTAGTAATTACAAATCTAGGACTGGGTGTTGGACAGGCAGCAAGAAAAACCAAACAGGTAACATGGTTGCTATTACTGAGGAGAATTTCTAGGCATAGCTATTCATGCAGGTAGAAGGTCAACAAGTGATTAACCAGATACAGAACTGAATACTAAACATCAATTATTTGATACTCCATCTCCCAAAGCTTCATATCTCTAACACCCTAAGAATTTATCTCTAGTTTGAGTTGCATTTTTAAAATAATAGGATTATATCCATAGAAGAGACATAAGTCTTAATAGACACACGATACTTTGCCTCAAATCCCCTCCCTTTTTTTAGCACTACGTATAGACCAACAGACTGGTTCCAAAAAGGAAAAGGAGTACATCAAGGCTGTATATTGTCACCCTGCTTATTTAACTTATATACAGAGCACATCATGAGAAACGCTGGGCTGGAAGAAACACAAGCTGGAATCAAGATTGCCAGGAGAAATATCAATCACCTCAGACATACAGATGACACCACCCTTATGGCAGAAAGTGAAGGGGAACTAAAAAGCCTCTTGATGAAAGTGAAAGAGGAGAGTGAAAAAGTTGGCTTAAAGCTCAACATTCAGAAAACGAAGATCATGGCATCTGGCGCATCACTTCATGGGAAATAGATGGGAAACAGTGGAAACAGTGTCAGACTTTATTTTGGGGGGCTCCAAAATCACTGCAGATGTTGACTGCAGCCATGAAATTAAAAGATGCTTACTCCTTGGAAGGAAAGTTATGACCAACCTAGATAGCATATTGAAAAGCAGAGACATTACTTTGCCAACAAAGGTCCATTTAGCCAAGGCTATGGTTTTTCCAGTGGTCATGTACAGATGTGAGAGTCGGACTGTGAAGAAAGCTGAGTGCCGAAGAATTGATGCTTTGAACTGTGGTTTTGGAGAAGACTCTTGAGAGTCCCTTGGACTGTAAGGAGATCCAGCCAGTCCATTCTGAAGGAGATCAGTCCTGGGATTTCTTTGGCGGGAAACATGCTGAAGCTGAAACTCCAGTACTTTGGCCACCTCATGTGAAGAGTTGACTCATTGGAAAAGACTCTGATGCTGGGAGGGATTAGGGGCAGGAGGAGAAGGGGACGACAGAGGATGAGATGGTTGGATGGCATCACTGACTCAATGGACGTGAGTCTGAGTGAACTCCGGAAGTTGGTGATGGACAGGGAGGCCTGGCGTGCTGCGGTTCATGGGGTCACAAAGAGTCGGACATGACTGAGCGACTGAACTGAACTGACTGATAGAGTTATCTATATATAACTATGTATAGAGTTATCCATATTTATACTATGTATAGAGTTATCCTGGCACGAAACATTTCATATACACATGTATTTCTGCAGGTAGAACTTGTCTGGTGCTTTCCTGATGGTATGTTATGTGCACTGAGAGAATCACCACTCTCCAGAACGCCTTCCCATCTACTACTCCCTGTATTCTCTGCTCATTATAGATTCACATTTTGATGTGTAAAACAGGGATCTTCATAAATCATTTAGGCCAGGAAGGCACTAGGATGTCACTGAGCTGTGACACTGGGGAGAAGAACCAGGGTATTTATGAGAACCAAGTACTCCACAGGGCGAGCGTGCTAAGTCACTCCATGTGTGTCCAACTCTGTGCAACACCATGGACTGTAGTCTGCAAGGCTCCTCTGTCCGTGGGATTCTCCAGGTGAGAATAATGGAATGGGTTCCCGTGCCCTCTTCCTGGGGATCTTCCCAACCCAGGGATGGAATCTGTGTCTCCTAAGTCTCTTGCTTTGGCAGGCGGGTTCTTTACCACTAGCACCACCTGGGAAGCCCAAGTACTCCACAGTAATTGGGCTGTTTTCACAATTTGGCTACTCAAACCTTCCTCTGTTCCCTTCTAGTCATTTCTTCATTCTCAAGTTTCTCTACAACACAACTAGACACAAGCCCTGTGCCTTTAAAAGTTTTCTGTCCAGGAAATAAAACCCAAAAATATGTTTTACAATAAGGATCTACGGAGTTGGTGATGGACAGGGAGGCCTGGCGTGCTGCAATTCATGGGGTCGCAAAGAGTCAGACATGACTGAGTGACTGAACTGAACTGAACTGTATAGCACAAGGAGCTCTACTCAATACTCTGTAATGGCCTATATGGGAAAAGAATCTAAAAAAGAGTGGAGGGGGCTTCCCTGGTGGCTCAGTAGTAAAGAATCCACCTGCCAGTGCAAGAGACCCAGGTTCAGTCTCTGGTTTGGGAAGATCCCACATGCTGCAGAGCAACTAAGCCCATGTGGCCTAACTCTTGAGCCTGGGAACAGCAACTTCTGAAGTTTGCAGGTCTACAGCCTGTTCTCCACAAGAGAAGCCACTGCAATGAGAATCCTGCACACCACAACTAGAGAGTAGGCCTTGCTCGCTGCAACTGGAAAAATGTCTGTGCTGCAGCAAAGACCCAGCACAGCCAAAAATAAATTTAAAAAAAGAATGGATGTATACACAGGTATAACCAAGTCACTTGGCTATACACCTGACACTAACACAATGTTGTAAATCAACTACAATCCAACAAAAATTTAAATATATATATATATATGTATATATTTACTATCACTCTTTTAGCAAGAAAGAGACTATGTGCCTCCATGTTGGAAGAGATACTTGTACGTCATATTACACAATTATTATGTAGAGATGACAAACTGAAAAAAAAAATCCCTATCATACAGTTCTTAGGAGTATCAAATGTAGAACAAAGCAGGCACCAAATCATTTTCAAGTAAAAATATTAAGATTCTAAAAATGCAACAGGTTTTGTATGATCCTATAGTTTAAATACACATTATTTAAAGTATTCAAGATTGTTCCTTTTTTCCCCTTGGGGATTAGAATTATTCTCAGATCTAGACTTTGTCATGTCTCTGAATACTAAATATCAACTAATAGTAAAAGAAGAAAGCTGTGCAACATGTGAAATATGGGCTTCTTACTCATCTAGTTCTCTCTGCCAGGTACAATGATTTGGGCTAAATTCATACCATCTGGTTTCAATTTCTAAGCAATATTCTTCTCAGGGATACCTACTTTCACTATTACTTGCTATCACACCTGGAGAGCAAACAGACAGGTAAGGCTCAGTTGCCTAGTTACTATCTTCTTTTGTGCCATGCTGAAGCCATCTTTGTATGGTGTCCTTGGCATCTTTGTCAGGCTATATATTGTCATCCCACTTATTTAAGTTCTATGCAGCATACATTATGTGAAATGCTGGGCTGGATGAAGTTCCAGCTGGCATCAAGATTTTCAGGAGAAATATCAATGACCTCAGATATGCAGATGATAACATCCTAATGGCAGAAAGCGAAGAAGAACTAAAGAGCCTCTTGATGAAAGTGAAAGAGAAGAGTGAAAAAGCTGGCTTAAAACTCAACATTGAAAAAACTAAGATCATGGCATCTGGTCTCATCATTTCATAGCAAATAGATGGGGGAAAACATGGAAACATTGAAAGATTTTATTTTATTGGGCTCCAAAATCACTGCAGACAGTGACTGCAGCCATGAAACTAAAAGACACTTGCTCCTTGGAAGAATAGCCGTGACAAACCTAGACAGCATATTACAAAGCAGAGATATTACTTTGCTGACAAAGGTCCTTATAGTCAAAACTATGTTTTTTCCAGTGGTCATGTACAGATGTGGGGCCTTCCCTGATAGCTCAGTTGGTAAAGAATCCACCTGCAATTCAGAAGACCCTGGTTCGATTACTTGGTTGGGAAGATCCACTGGAGAAGAGATAAGCTACCCACTGCAGGATTCTTGGGCTTCCTTTGGGGCTTAACTGGTAAAGAATCTGCCTGCAATTCAGGAGACCCTGGTTTGATCCCTGGGTTGGGAAGATCCCCTGGAGAAGGGAAAGGCTACCCACTCCAGTATTCTGGCCTGGAGAATTCTATGGACTGTATAGTCTTGGGGTCACAAAGAGTCAGTCACAACTGAGCAACTTTCACTTTCACTGTACAGATGTGAGAGCTGGACCAGAAAGAAGGCTGAGCACCGAAGAATTGATGCTTTTGAACTGTGATGTTGGAGAAGACTGTTGAGAGTCCCCTGGACTGCAAGGATATTAAGCCACTCAATCCTAAAGGAAATCAAGCCTGAATATTCACTGGAAGGACTGATGCTGAAGCTGAAACTCCAATACTTTGGCCACCTGATGGGAAGAGCCAACTCACTGGAGAAGACCCTGATGCTAGGAAAGACTGAGGGCAGAAGGAGAAGGGGGAGGCCTGGGATGAGCTGGTTGGATGGAATCATCAAGTCAATGAACATGAGTATGAGCAAACTCTGAGAGATAGTGAAGGACAGGGAAGCATGGCCTGCTGTAGTCCATGGGGTCACAAAGAGTCAGACACGACTGAGCAACTGAACAACAACCTCGTCTTCTATAAGAAATGAAGCCCTCACTGATCAACCCAATTTCACAAAGTTCCACTATCTAGCCAATAGTTGTGGTTTCTTTATTTTGCACACAGACAGGGCCACAGATGAGATTACAATGGAGCAGACATTCACTCCATCACCCCACTTCCTGTTTCCTGGGAGTAATAGTCTTCCCCAGCTGCTGGATGCTAACCTCGACCCTGTGACTATCTCTGGTCTCAGGCATAGGAAGCAGACTATAATGCTCTGTCTTGATTTGGGTCTGGCCACCCATGTGATTTGCCATGTTTCCTGACATGGCACAAGACTTGAAGGAAACTTTGCCTTGCCCTAGGAGTTACATACCTTGAATAAGCTCTTGTTTAAGGACAACAAGAAATGTGAAACAGAGTGTGACTGAACCTGTAACTTGGAGCCAGAGCAGCTGAATCAGGGCAAGCCCACAGACTTGTGAGAAATAAGTGGTTATTGTGTACTGGGAGCATAACTATGGCAATCATTAGCTTTAGGCCATGAGTAATATACAGAGGTCCTAATAATCTATTGGCTCAGTGATAGCAGCTCAGAAGTAAAAGATCCCACCTGTCAATGCAGGAGATGTGTGTTTGATCCCTAAATTGGGAAGATCCCCTGGAGGAGGACATGGTAACCCAATCCGGTATTCTTGCCTGGGAAACCCCAGGGACAGAAGAGCTTGGTGGGCTGCAGTCCATGGGGCCGCAAAGAATCAGGCACGACTGAGTGACTAAACAACAACAAATAATCTATTACCTACTGCAACAATGGCCTCTTTGCCAAATCTGACTGCAGTTTCAATCACCTCTGATCATCGTGCCCAGCACTGCCACTCTCAACATCCAAAATCTCTTTTTTAATCATGCTGCTTCCTATACAATGGAATACATGTATTTGTAATTCAGAGTGTGTTTCCTGCACTATATCTCCTGAAAACTAACAGTTCTCAAATGATAATAAATACTCCTTGATAAAGGCATCTACAATCATACGTACTTGGGAAACACAGGGTTGAAGAAATGCTGATTGAGCTTTTGTTGTGTGCTGTTTTCTTAATGCAGAAATTCTCAGAGCCTTTACTATGTAAATGTTCATCATGCTTCATTCAGAGGCATAATTTTTGAAACTTACTAACCATGGAAAATTTCCCAGAAATACTTCAGAGGTGACTGGTGTTCCACAACACTCAATTTGGGACATGGTTGTCCATAGCACAAAGCCAAAAACCTCTGTCTGATTTCTCTATCAGGGAAATGCTGGCCTTGCAGAAACAGTTTGGAAACTTTCCTTCTTCTTCAGTTTTTTGCAGAAGTTTGAGAAGGATAGGTATTGAGTCTTTATATGTTTGGTAAAATTTACCAAAGCTGTCTGGTCCTGGGCTTCTGTTTCTTGGGAGTCTGGGGGTAACTGATTCAATTTCATTACTAGTAATTGGTCTGTTCCAATTTTATATTTCTTCCTGATTCACTCTTGGAAGATTGTATTTTTCTAAGAATTTATCTATTTCTTTTACGTTATCATCATACTTTCTGGAGTATAATTGTTCACAGTAATCTTTTACAACCCTTTGTACTTCCGTGGTGTCAACCGTAACTTCTGATTTATTTGAGCCTTCTCTTTTCTTCTTCATGAGGTTGGCTCAAGATTTATCTATTTTGTTTATCTTTTCAAAGAACCAGCTCTTAGTTTGATGGATTGTTTCTTTTGTTTTTGTAGCCTCCATTTCATTTATTTTTACTCTGACCTTTATGATTTCTTTCCTTCTACTAACTTTGGATTTTGTTTGCTCTGCTTTTTATAGTTACTTAAAGTGTAATGCTAGATTGCTTGAATTTTTTCTTTGTTGTTTTGTTTCCTGAGGTAGGTCCGTATGGCTATAAATTCCCTCTTATGAACAGAACTGCTTTTGCAGTGTCTGATAGATTTTGAAACACGCTTTCCATTTTCAATTGTCTCAAAGTATTTTTCTATCTGGGCTTCCCTTGTGGCTCAGACAGTAAAGAATCTGCCTGCAATGTGGGAGACCCAGGTTTGATCGCTGGGTCAAGGAGACTCCCTGGAGGAGGATATGACAACCCACTCCAGTATTCTTGCCTGGAGAATCCCATGGACAGAGGAGCCTGGAGGTCTACATTCCATGGGTCTCAAAGAGTCGGACATGACTCAGTGACTAACACACACACATTTTTCTATTTCCTCTTTGATTTCTCCCTGGAATGTTTTAGTTCGTCTTACTTGGGATTCTCTGTGCTTCCTAGACTTAGGTGTCTGTTTTCCTCACCAAGTTAGAGAAGTTTTTAGCCAGTATTTCCTCAAATAGGTTTTCTGTCCTTGCGCTCTCTCTTCTCCTTCTGGATCCCTCTAATGTGAATATTAACATACTAGATGTTATCCCAGAAGCCCCTTAAACTATCCTCATTTCAGGGGTTTCTTTTTTCTTTTTGTTATCCCTGTTAGGTGATTTATTATGGTCTGCCTTCCAGATTGCTGATCTGTCCTTTTGCTTCATCTAGTCTACTATTGGTTCCCTCTAGTGTATTTCTCATTTCAGTTATTACATTCTTCAACTCTGATTGGACTTTTCCCCCATCTCATTGTTTAAATTCTATTATTATTCCTCCATTCTTTTAATGAGTTTGGTGAGCATCTTTATGAGCATTATTTTTAACTCTTTATCTGGAAGATCACTTATCTCCATTTCATTAATTTTTTTTTCCTTTTAAGGTTTTGTCTCTTTTGTTTGGAACATATTCCTTTCTCTCTTCATTTGGCCAACAATCTCTGTGTGTTTCTATGTGTTAGGTAAACCAGCTGTCTCCCAGTATTGCAAGAGTAGCTTTGTGTAGAAGGTAACTTGTGGGGCCCAGTGATTCCCGCTGATCACCAGGTGCTCCAGGAGTGCCCCTGTGTAGGTTGCGTGTGCTCTGCTATTATGCCTGGGATGGGACTAATGGAGGTGCAATGGTGTGTGGGGCTGACCCTCAGTGAAGCTGGCTCTAAGGCCTGGTCACAACTGTTGTGGGTGCTCTGGTCTGTATGGCCAGCCCCTTGGGGTGAGCCACTTTGGTTGAGGATGATTGAAGGGGCTCTAATGAGAGCTCAGGGCACCTGCTGGATATGATGAGACGGAGGGCCATTTTAGAGGGGCTCCAGTGCTAGCTGAGAGTGTCCACCAGATCTGGCAGGAGGTGGAAAATTGAAGGAACACAGACTGGGTCAGGTCTGCAGCTGAACCTGGGGCAGGGGAAGTCATGCTAGCAAAGTCAAAAGTGATACCTGATGTTGCTGGGGAGGAAGAATCAGTATTGTGAGAATGACTATACTACCAAATGCAATCTACAGATTCAATGTGATCTGTATCAAATTATCAATGGGATTTATCACAGAACTAGAACAGAAAATTTCACATTTCATATGGAAACATAAAAGACTCTGATTACCAAAGTAGTCTTGAGAAAGAAAAAGATAGCTGGAGGAATCAAGCTTCTTGACTTCAGATTATACTACAAAGCTACAGTCATCAAGACAGTATGGAACTGGCACAAAAACAGGAATATAGACCAATGGAACAAGGTAGAAAACCCAGAAATAAACTCATGCACCTATGGGTACCTTATTTTTGACAAAGGAGGCAAGAATATACAACGGAGCAAAGACAGCCTCTTCAGTAAGTGGTGCTGGGAAAACTGGACAGCTACATGTAAAAGAATGTAATTAGAACACTTTCTAATACCATACACAAAGGTAAATTCAAAGTGGATAAAAGACCTAAATGTTAGACCAGAAATTATAAAACTCTGAAAGGAAAACATAGGCAGAACACTCAATGACATAAATCAAAGCAAAATCCTCTATGACCCACCTCCAGAGTAATGGTAATAAAAACAAAATAAACAAGTGGGACCTAATTAAACTTTAAAGTTTTTGCACAGCAAAGGAAACAATAAACAAGGTGAAAAGACAACCCTCATAATGGGAGAAAATAATAGCAAATGAAACAACTGACAAAGGATTGATTTCCAAAATATACAAGAAGCTCATACAACTCAATAACAGAAAAACAAACAACCCAATCAAAAAGTGGGGAAAGACCTAAACAGACATTTCTCCAAAAAAGACAAACAGATGGCTAACAAAAACATGAAAAGATGCTCAACATCGCTCATCATTAGAGAAATGCAAATCAAAACTACAATGAGATATATCACCTCACACCAGTCAGAATGACCATCATCAAAAAGTCTACAAACAATAAATGCTGGAGAGGGTGTGGACAAAAAGGAACACTCTTGCATTGTTGGTGGGAGTGTAAATTGATACAGCCACTATGATTAATGGTATGGAGCTTCCTTAAAAAAGTTGGAATAAAACTAACATATGACCTAGCATTGAACTCCTAGGCATATAGCCTGTGTGTTAATTGCTCAGTCATATCTGAATCTTTGCGAGTTCATGAACTATAACTGGCCAGGCTCCTCAGTCCATGGAATTCCCCAGGCAAGAATACTGGAGTGGGTTGCCATTTCCTTCTCCAATACCCTGAGGAAACCAAAATTGGAAAAGACACATGGACCCCACTGTTCATTGCAGCACTATTTACAATAGTTAGGACAGGGAAGCAGGCTAGATGATCATCAACAGATGAGCGGATAAAGAAGTCATGGTACATATACACAATGGAATATTTCTCAGCCATAAAAAGGAATACATTTGAGTCCGTTGTAATGAGATGGATGAACCTAGAGCCTATTATACAGAGTGAAATAGGTCAGAAAGAGAAAGAGAAATATCATATACTACTGCATATATATGGAATCTAGAAAGATGGTACCAATGAATCTATTTGCAAGGCAGCAATAGAGAAACAGACATAGAGAAGAGACTTATGGACCTGGGGAGAGGGGAGGACAGAGTGAAATGCATGAAGTGAGTAACATGGAAACTTACATAATCATATGTTAAATAGATAGCCAGTGGACATTTGCTGTATGTCTCAGGGAACTCAAACAGGGTTCTGTGTCAACCTAGAGGGGTGGGATGAGGAGGGAGATGGGAGGGAGATTGAAGAGGGAGGGGACATATGTACACCTATGGCTGATTCATTCTGATGTTTAACAGAAAACAACATAATTCTATAAAGCAATTATCCTTCAATTAAAAAATAAATTATTTTTAAGTGATACCTGTTGGTGCCAGGCCAGCTAGAGACAGAGTGAGCTGAAAACAAAACAAAAGGAAAACACACTGGTGCCCATCAGCTCCCCCGTTCCAACAGTTCCCTGCCCCTCAGGTACATGGCCTAAAATTAGTCATTGAATCTCATCCACATATAACCTAGGCACTTTTCAAACTGCTGCCTGTGCACTGGGACTTGGAGCAAGTAAGATTTTGAACACTCTCCTTAAGTACAGATTCTCAGTTTCTTATAGCTCTCCAGTTCTTCCAGGCATAAGCCCTGCTGATTTGCAAAGCCAGATGTTATGTGGGCTCATCTCCCTAGTGCAGTCCCTGGGGCTGGGGAGCCTGGCATGGGATTCAGAGCCCTCATTCCTCAGGAGGACCTGTGAGCCTCTGAGCCTCTCCTACCTGTGGGTTGAAGCTCTGGGGATGTGGGTTCTGGCCAAATCACATCTCCACCCCTCCTACCGGTCTCAATGTAGCTTTATCTTTTTATCTTTGTTATTGTTCAGTCACTAAGTCATGTCCAACTCTTTGTGACCCCACGGACTGCAGCACTCCAGACTCCCTGTCCTTCACTATCTCCGGGAGTTTGACCAAACTCATGTCCATTGAGTCAGTGATGCCATCCAACCATCTCATCCTCTGTCACCCCTTTCTCCTCTACCCTCAATCTTTCCCAGCATCAGGATCTTTTCCAATGAGTCGGCTCTTCCCATCAGGTGGCCAAAGTTACTGGAGCTTCAGCTTCAGCATCAGTCCTTCCAATGAATATTCAGGGTTGATTTCCTTTAGAATTGAATGTTTTGATCTCCTGCAGTCCAAGGGACTCACAAGAGTCTCCTCCAGCACCACAATCTGAAAGCATTAATTCTTCAGCACTCAATCTTCTTTATGGTTCAACTTTCACAACCATATGTGACTACTGGAAAAACCATAGCTTTGACTAGACAGACCTTTGTCAGCAAAGTAATGTCTCTGCTTTCTTAATATGCTATTTAGGTTTGTCATAGCTTTTCTCACAAGGAGCAAGCGTCTTTTAATTTCATGGCTGCAGTCACCATTCACAATGATTTTGGAGCCCAAGAAAATAAAATCTGTCACTGTTTCCACTTCTTCCCCATCTATTTGCCAAGAAGTGAGGGAGATCCTTTCTGTTAGTCTTCAGGTCTTTCTCAGAGATAGTTTGACTATGTGTAGTTATAATTTTAGTATGTCCATGGGAGGAGGTGGCCCAAGATCTTCCTACTCAGCCATCTTGCCCCTTCTCCTCTTTTAGTCTTTATATTTTCTCTCACTGTGATAATCTGCACACTAAATTATAAACATACTTTATTTTTATATTACAATGAGAATTTGAAAAAGGATAGATACATGTATATGTATGCCTGAATCACGTTGCTGTACACTTGAAGCTAACACAATATTGTTAACTGTTCTCCAAAATAATATAAAAAGTTAAATATACACATATTATAAATTAAATATATTATTTTCATTTTCACTAAGACATATTTCAAGCAACTAAAATTTTACCTACTCTTCGCTTTGCCAGTTATTAACATCTTCATATGTATGCCTTTGATTTTTATGTTGTTTTCAAGAAAAATAATTAGAGAGTGACCAATGCCCTTTGATATGAAAGGATCCCTGCCCTTTATATCCACTACTGCAGGCAGGAATCCCTCAGAAGAAATGGAGTAGCCATCATGGTCAACAAAAGAGTTCAAATGTAGTACTCTGATGCAATCTCAAAAACGACATAATGATCTCTGTTCATCTCCAAGGCAAACCATTCAATATCACAGTAATCCAAGTGTATGCCCCAACCAGTAACGCTGAAGAAGCTGAAGTTGAATGGTTCTATGAAGACCTACAAGACCTTTTAGAACTAACACCCAAAAAAGATGTCCTTTTCATTATAGGAGACTGGAATGCAAAAGTAGGAAGTAAAGAAATACCTGGAGTAACAGGCAAATTTGGCCTTGGAATGTGGAATAAAGCAGGGCAAAGACTAATAAAGTTTTGCCAAGAAAAT
The DNA here is from genome assembly GCF_016772045.2 of Ovis aries. Taxonomy (NCBI): domain Eukaryota; kingdom Metazoa; phylum Chordata; class Mammalia; order Artiodactyla; family Bovidae; genus Ovis; species Ovis aries. Next base: position 16,372,927 of record NC_056078.1, on the reverse strand, counting down.
GCACTGGTCATAGCAAACACCCTCTTCCAACGACACAAGACAAGACTCTACACATGGACATCACCAGATGGTCAACACCAAAATCAAACTGATTATATTCTTTGCAACCAAAGATGGAGAAGCTCTATACAGTCAGCAAAAACAAGACCAGGAGCTGACTGTGGCTCAGATCATGAACTCCTTATTACCAAATTCAGACTTAAATTGAAGAAAGTAGGGAAAACCGCTAGACCATTCAGGTATGACCTAAATCAAATCCCTTATGATTATACAGTGGAAGTGAGAAATAGATTTAAGGGACTAGATCTGACAGAGTGCCTGATGAACTATGGAATGAGGTTCATGACATTGTCCAGGAGACAGGGATCAAGACCATCCCCATGGAAAAGAAATGCAAAAAGCAAAATGGCTCTCTGGGGAGGCCTTACAAATAGCTGTGAAAAAGAAGAGAGGCGAAAAGCAAAGTAGAAAAGGAAAGATATAAGCATCTGAATGCAGAGTTCCAAAGAATAGCAAGAAGAGATAAGAAAGCCTTCTTCAGCGATCAATGCAAAGAAATAGAGGAAAACAACGGAATGGGAAAGACTAGAGATCTCTTCAAGAAATTAGAGATACCAAGGGAGCATTTCATGCAATGATAGGGTTGATAAGGGACAGAAATGGTATGGACCTAACAGAAGCAGAAGATATTAAGAAGAGGTGGCAAGAACACACAGAAGAACTGTACAAAAAAGATCTTCATAACCCAGGTAATCATGACGGTGTGATCACTCATCTAGAGCCAGACATCCTGGAATGTGAAGTCAAGTGGCCTTAGAAAGCATCACTACGAACAAAGCTAGTGGAGGTGACGGAATTGCAGTTGAGGTATTTCAAATCCTGAAAGATGATGCTGTGAAAGTGCTGTACTCAATATGCCAGAAAATTTGGAAAACTCAGCAGTGGCCACAGGACTGGAAAAGGTCAGTTTTCATTCCAATCCCAAAGAAAGGCAATGCCAAAGAATGCTCAAACTACCACACAATTGCACTCATCTCGCATGCTGGTAAAGTAATGCTCAAAATTCTCCAAGCCAGGCTTCAGCAATATGTGAACCGTGAACTTCCTGATGTTCAAGCTGGTTTTAGAAAAGGCAGAGGAACCAGAGATCAAATTGCCAACATCCGCTGGATCATGGAAAAGCAAGAGAGTTCCAGAAAAACATCTATTTCTGCTTTATTGGCTATGCCAAAGCCTTTGACTGTGTGGATCACAATCAACTGTGGAAAATTCTAAAAGAGATGGGAATACAGACCACCTGACCTGCCTCTTGAGAAATCTGTATGCAGGTCAGGAAGCAATAGTTAGAACTGGACATGGAACAGCAGACTGGTTTCAAATAGGAAAAGGAGTACGTCAAGGCTGTATATTGTCATCCTGCTTATTTAACTTCTATGCAGAGTACATCATGAGAAACGCTGGAGTGGAAGAAACATAAGCTGGAAACAGTGGAAACAGTGTCAGACTTTATTTTGGGGGGCTCCAAAATCACTGCAGATGTGACTGCAGCCATGAAATTAAAAGAATCTTACTCCTTGGAAGAAAAGTTATGACCAACCTAGACAGCATATTCAAAAGCAGAGACATTACTTTGCCGAATAAGGTCCATATAGTCAAGGCTATGTTTTTCCTGTGGTCATGTATGGATGTGAGAGTTGGACTGTGAAGAAGGCAGAGTGCCAAAGAATTGCTGCTTTTGAACTGCGTTGTTGGAGAAGACTCTTGAGAGTCCCTTGGACTGCAAGGAGATCCAACCAGTCCATTCTGAAGGAGATCAGCCCTGGGATTTCTTTGGAAGGAATGATGCTAAAGCTGAAACTCCAGTACTTTGGCCACCTCATGCGAAGAGTTGACTCATTGGAAAAGACTCTGATGCTGGGAGGGATTGGGGGCAGGAGGAGAAGGGGACGACAGAGGATGAGATGGCTGGATGGCATCACAGACTCGATGGACGTGAATTGGAGTGAACTCCGGGAGTTGGTGATGGACACAGAGGCCTGGCGTGCTGCGATTCATGGGGTCGCAAAGAGTCAGACATGACTGAGAGACTGAACTGAACTGAACTGAATGCCCTTTTTACTGCTCTTCCCCAATTCCAAGTTCCTCCCAGAGATGATTACCATCCTGAATTCATCATTTCTTATATATTTGTATAATTTTACCACCTATTTTTTGATCCATAAACAAAGTAAGGCTTGAGTTTTATGTTTCTTAATTTATAAAACTGAAACTATGCTATAAATATTCTTTTATAACTTGGACATGACAGTTTTGGATGTCTTCACACTGTCCTATGTAGCTCACATTCAGCTATTTTTAACTATAGCATAGAATAATATATCACAATTTTTTATCTTCTTTTTTTTCTCTTAATGGATGCAGGAGATGCAGTTTGATCCCTAGGTCAGGAAGATCCTCTGGAGTAGGAAATGGCAGCCCACTCCACCATTCTTGCCCCAGACATTCCTTGGGCAGTGGAGGCTGGTGAGCGGCACTCCATAGGTTTGCAGAATCTGACACGCCCGAGCACACACGCACACATGTATTCAATTTTTGTTATTACAAAAAACGCTGCAACCATCTCAAAGTGTTTTTCTGAATATGTACATTGCTAACTCTCCCAGATGCTGTAGTTAAATCCAACATGCTCAGTCACTAAGTTGAGTCTGACTCTTTGTGACCCCATGAACTGTAGCCCACCAGGTTATACATCCAACCATATCCAACATGGTCATGCTCATTTATAATCTCACAGCAACAGGTGAGAACTCCACACTACGCCTTCACTTTTACAGGTGTAGTCAAACTTTTAAATCATTGCCCACTCTCATGATTAGGAAAACATACTCATTATTGGTACTTTTAATTTGAAATGGTCTTCTTACTAATAAAACAGAGGATTTTTTTTCATGTTACTGGCCTTCCTGGTTTTGTGAGATGTCTGTTTGTTAACTATGAATACTGTAATTTTTTTAATGAAACTCCTTCTAATTATAAGAGTAATATATTCTTGGTTGTGAAATACTACAGCAAACTGGAGAAAAAAATGACCTCAAAGGCCACCGTCCACTGGGTAATATTATTAATGTTTAGCTGCATTTTCCGTATAGTCTTTTCATATACATAATTGTATTTTAAATTAAGTGAGAAGAAACTGTGAATAGAGCCCTTGTGATAAAGTTTTCCACTGGGTTGTTTATAAACCTGACCAGATAAAATCCCTAGGCCTGGAGTTAATATGTTTGAGAAACACAGAACACCAACAGTCAGATCTTTGGCCTTGAAAATTTCCAGAATACAGAGACTCACTTTACTTTTGTGTAGAACAAAAGCACATCTTTTGTTCGGTCCTTTTCCAGGTTCTCCAGCCCAATAACATAGGTCATTCATTGTCAGCAAGCCCTTGTAGCGAAAAGTACTGTGAATATTGCAAGAGCTTTCAATGGAAAAGGAGCAAAGGAGAGTAACTGATATGGCTCAAGAGTTACATCTGGTGCCAAGAAAGTGGGAAAAAAAAAAAAAAAGTGTGAAAGGAAATGCTGTGAGGGTTGGCTTAGCCACATTAACCTCTTCAGGCTTCAAATGACAAAATCCAATTTTAGGATGCAATGCGAGACATAAGCACAGTGCCGAGAATTTTTATTTTTGCTCATTTTTAATCTCCTACATGTTTATACTCCAAGAGATGGTGAAGGACTGGGAAGCCTGGTGTGCTGCTGCCCATGGGGTTGCAAAGAGTCAGACATAACCTAGCGACTCGACAGCAACAACAGTATGTTTATAGTTTATTTTTAAATAATATGTTTTTATTTTCTTATTGAAATGTAATTGACATCAGTACTATATTAGTTTCAGGTGTACAACAAAGCGATTCAACATGTATATACACTATGAAATGACCACCACAATAACTCTAGTTACCATCTATCACCACATAAATTTAGTACAATATTACCAAGTATATATTAATCTTACACTGTACTTTGCAGCTTGATAGCTTATTTCATAACACTTTTAAATAACAGAAGGACCACATCTATGAATAGTTTCTGAGCCTTGGAATAATGGTGAAGGGCTTTCTGTTGCTTTTACACATGAGAGGCAATCTGAATGCTTTGAAAATTCTTAGGTTACAAACTTTTCACCCCAAACCACCAAGATTTTTCTCAAACTCTGGCATTTGCTATTACAGAAAGGTTAAAATCAGTCTTGATAGGCAAGATTTTTTTTCCTCCTGAGTGAATGTAGGACTTATTTTTATTCTTCTAATTCAAACATTTTGGCCGGTTGTATTCAAGTGTGATTCTCTGCTCTTCAACTTTGTCTAAGATGCAGTGAATCCTTCTGTTCTCAATACTTAGGTCTTAGTATGACTCAGAGAAGTTGTTTTTTACTTAACATATGTCTTTGCTTATTGCTTCATTTCCGGTTGTTTTTATTTTCTTGTTCTAAACACCTAAAGTTGTCAGGCTTCATCTCTATTATCTGCCTTGGAGAGTCATATCTTCTTCATTATTTTCATCTTTCTAGCCTTTTTTCTGCATTTCTTAAGAGTTCTTGAGTTTGTTCAATACCTCAGTGGCTTGATTTTCCATAATGCCTCTTCTCTTCTTGGCTGCTATTCAATTTTATCCTGCCATTTCATTATAGGTTCTCCAAAAGTCCTTTCTTCACTCAGGAATCTCCCGTCTCATTTCACCAATGTCTTTCAATACGATTTTCTGTTACTTTTTTACGAGGAAGAGGCATCTTGCATTCTACTCTAAATGATCCGATTTTCTAATTCTCTCCTGTTTACTGGTAGAAACCATTCTCTGAGGTTTGCTCCTCCTCTATGTCTTAAACTAATCCTATCCTCCTTTGTGTACACAATTTTTAATGTCCCTCCATATTCTATTTTTTGTGTGGTCAGTCATGTCCAACTCTTTGGGACCTCATGGACTAGAGCCCACCAGGCTCCTCTGTCCGTGGAATTTTCCAAGCAAGAATACTGGAGTCAGTTGCCATTTCCTTCTCCAATTTGTTTGTTCACTTTGCTTCCAAAAGTTAAGCTGTCTATCTATTGGATTTTCTTCCCCAATGGACAAAGTATGTGAATTGCCTTCAGCCCCTTTCTTTGTGTTCTTTATAGGAGTAGACTTCCTTTCTCATTGCCCAGCTGGAATATTCACTGGTGGGCACAGCTTCTAGTCTTAACCCTCAAAGGCCAGTAGTCCTTAACCCCCATTTCATCTACAATGACTCTGCCAGCTGAGAAGGAAAATTCTTCCCTCCCCTGCTGCGTAGTATTCTGACCCTGGGACCATGCTGTTATTATTCATTCAGAGATCCAACTGGAAGAAGGGATACACAGTGTGAACCAGTGTCAGAAATCCCATTTTTATCATTTTGATGGTTGAAGCCCTGCAGATCACTGAAATATCTCTAAGTATTTACTCTGATATACTTTTTTAATCAAATCTTTGCTTAGTAGGAAATCTTAGCAACATATATATTAAATTAGTGTATGTCACTGGATAACAGGTTAGAGAAGATTTGCTATCAAATCCGATGCTCCCTACTGCCACTTATACCTACCTCCCTTTAAAAGTTCATGCCTAGGGACTTCCTGGCAGTCCAGTGGTTAAGAATCCACCTTCCAGTGCAGGGGACATGGGTTGAATCCCTGGTCAGGAAACTAAGATCCCACATGCTATGGGGCAACTAAGCCTGTGCTGCAAGTACAGAGCCCATGTGCTCTGGAGCCCACACACCACAACTAGAGAGAAAGCAATGTAAGATCCCACATTTTACAACTAAGATCTGATGCAGCCATACAAAAAAAATTAAAGAGAGTAAGCACTAAAAATAAAAATAAAAGTTCATGCCTATTCCCTAGAAATTAATCTAATCTTATTCATTGCTCATGAAACAATAGACTTTAACAACTATTTTGTGATATAGTGTAGAAGAATCACTTCCAAATCCCAACAATGTCTCTTTGAATATTCCCAACTTACCATGAAGGCATAAGGAGTGGTTAAAATACAATTCTGGTGTGGCAACTGGGTTCTTGTTTGCAGTCAACAGACTCTGACTCTGGCTGATTTAAACCAAAAGGAATATATTGCAAGGATACTAGGAGTTCTTAGAGTTGATAGGTAAGTGGGACACCAAGTCTGAAAGAGACAGGAGAAGCAGCAACCTGGGAATCCAGAATCAAGGACTGCAGAAACCAGAGGAATGAACCCACAGCAGGAAGAAGCTAGCTGCTACTCCCAAAGGTGATTCAAGTCTGATCATGTCTGATCTGGTCTTGTCTGCTTGGTACTTTGTTCAAGATTCAAATTCCAGGGAATGAGCAACCAGCTGGCTTTACAACACGTGCATACTCCTTTTATAGGTGACAGCAGAGTTCTTGCTTAGGATCCCACCATATGGTACTCTGAGGGAAACATTAACTGCCACATGGAAACTAAGGTGATGATAAAAAAAACGAACAGATCCGAGGATGACAAAAACCTCATGAATGTCCACCACGTGTAGGCTGGAGGCCTCAGATTTCACCCACCATCTTACGTCTTGCTTTATCTGATTTCTTCTTTCACTTTAATTAGCTGAATCCTTGTTGGCTCTGTACCTCAAAACTGTTGATCAGCTTTGCACTCGAGGCTCTGGATGAGAACTCACATCTTAACTGGTGGGAAGAGACTGTTTGGAATCAACTGAATCTACAGTAAAAAATTGACTGCTCCCTTCACCTACCCATGTGATCTTGGACAAATCACTTAACTTTTGTAAGCCACAGTTTCCTAATTGATCATGATTTTTTGTGGGACAGCCAACAGCCAAATCCTGGCAAACTTTCTTCACGTCTTAAACCTCAGAGCAGGTGTCTCCTCCAGGCCTCTTTTTCCCCCTCTAAGCTGAAGTAAGGGTTGGTCCTTTGCTTGCTGAAACCCACTACTTATAAATCTATCAGTATACATAGGAGGTTGAGTTCTTAAAATGACTCTTTGTGTCTTCGTCTATATGTTCCCTTTTAGCATGGGTCTAGTTTATCTTTGGCAATAAGTGATTAGGTTGAACACTGGTACGGTTATGAAGCTGATAATGACTGATATTTCCTTTGAATATTAATATTTAATAACCCCCATCTCTTAGTTAACAGGTGTCCACTGTGTGTCAAACACTATTCCTATATACTATAAGGATATATTAAATATAAATGTGTGTGTGTGAATCACTCAATCGTGTCTGACTCTTTGCAACCCCATGGACTATAACCCATCAGGTTCCTTTGTCCATGAAATTTTCCAGGCAAAAACACTGGAGTGGATTGCCATTCCCTTCTCCAGGCGATCTTCTTGACCCAGGGATTGAACTCTGGTCTCCCGCATTGCAGGCAGATTCTTTACCATTTCAGCCAACAGCAAAGCCCACATTAAATTTATCGTTTATATATATATAATATACCCTAAATTATATATTTATATAAATACATTATCTCTTCCCTTCTTCACAATTCTTTGAAGTATGGATTATTATCCCCATTTCATTGATGAGGAAACTAAGACGAGTTGAGGTTACAAGTCTTACCCAGTGTGCAAAACTAATTTAAATTATCTGTCTGGTTCAAAGCCTATTCTCTTTCCATTTGAGCACACCTTTTCTCTGCTCTCACTGTTATGATGATAGATCTCCCTAAAAAGGCACACTGTGCATATTTCAACTTTTTTAGCATTTTATATGCTTTACTATTTTCCCTGGAAGGAAATGTTTCTTAGTGTCTTCCATCTGTGTGCTATAAAAAATTATTTGTCAGGTATTATAGCTCCTAGCAACTAAATGCCAACCTGATTTGGAAATAAGATCTTGTGTCTGAACTAGAATTCAAGATCTGATTCACAGCCCATTTCACAGATGGAAAAATGGAACCACAAAGATACAGTATGACTGCCAGACTCAAATAGGCCACTCATACAGTGGGCTCAGGTCTTCTATCTCTTAGGATGGCAACATGTGTTTGGAAAGACTATGGACTGTGTAACCAAACAATGCAAGATGCAGATATTGACTGCTGCTTGATATGTGACCTCAGGCAAGTTTTCTGACTTCTCTGAGGTTGTTTCTTCATTTGTAAAATGAAAATAATACTTACATTATAGAGGTGCCATGAATGTTGGAGGAATGTTGGAGATGAATCGTGAAAGTACCTAATACAGGGCCTGGCACAGAGTAAGCGCTCATTAACTGTTAGTTCTTTCTGCCCATCACAGTCTAGCCATGTCCTGGAGCACACACGGCCTTCCACAGGTCTCTCCTCCTTCTTGGCACCCACATAAATCTCCCATTGAAGAAATCTCGAGCTACGAGTGTATGAAGCAGAGTCCATTCTACTGAAAGCATTTTTTTTCTTAATTTAAAGAAAGAAACAATAAAAAGTGCTGAGCCAATATTTCTACTCTTCAATCATTAAATATTAATCGATGTCAATGCATTTGAGGGAGCCTTTAGCTGTGACAGGTGAGCTGAAAGTAGAAATTCTGATTTAACGAGGCCTCCTGGCCTCTTTGGTAAAATGTCAGGGTGCAGGGTGTGGTGGAGAATAATTAACTGTTAAACAACCTTCTGAAAAAGATCAGTAACTACGAAATTGGATAAAAAGACAAAGCAGCTCTTATTTTTCCCAAAATACATTTTCGCTTTGGGATTTTTTCCCTTTTTTTCCCTGAATCGACCCTGATTCAACACCACCTAAGTTGATACGCCCTTAACTGTTTTGTTTAGACTGGGCTATGAAATGATTAGGCTGCTGAAATGATGAATCAGGGAACCCTGCAGGATTTTTCACAGTCTCTCTGAACAATGCCCCATATCATACTTACAATGACAGGCTGTATTTTTATATTTGACATGTGAGAGGAACATGGAAAATAACACACTGACAGCACCTTAGATACCAGTCATACATCTTCCTAACACAGATTGATGGGTGGAAAAGAATATTATTTAGTGAGCCCTTCTTAAGCTCTCCTAGGAAAATATATAGATCCACCAGTGGATTGACTTGAAACTCATATTAACATTCCTTACGAGCAAGAAACAGAAAAGCAGCCACCATCCATTTTGACACTAGCACAAGGAGCAGAAAAATTAGCAGAAACCAATCCTGTACCTGTACATTTCTCACTGATGGGTCGTGGTTTGCTCCTCCCCAGCCTAGGAAGCAGAGGAGGTGAAATTTTCTCCATCCAGGCACACTAATCTTTCTTGAACTCAAACTAAAGATGAAAAATAAGCTGGTAGGAAAATTGAAGCCACTGCTAGAGCTGCTCAGAGAAATAAGCTGAAACAGAAAAGATCTGAGATGGAATAGCCATGGCTAACCGCATGACTATAGAGAGACTCCAAGAGTCACGTGGGCCGGTGGCTACCACCTATGAGGGAACTGAAGCATAACAGATGGAAAAGAAAAAAAAAAAAAGTGTCCGAGCGTGGAGGCTGTAACGTGCCAGAACATACCCCTCCAGGAGGGCAGGATTTATCCCCACAGTTGCTGGGAATACTGCTGCTGGCAGCTCTGTTATGAGCCCTCTCTGGGAAGTGACTCTGCCAGCAGTCTGCCTCTTGGGACAGTCCACACCAAGAGACAGGGCAATACAGAATTATAAAGGCCTGGCCCCAGATCCCCGAAAGGAACAGGTCTGGAAGGTCATCCTAGGTTCTGAGCCCCATGAGTTAGCTAAGACCTGCATTAGGATTCTACCCTATCCATTCAGTCCTTTTTCCTTCCCTTCTTAAGTACAGGTGTCAGTCCCTGACCATTCATTTTATAATAAATTTCTTGCCACACACAGCATCTCATGCATTTAGTCTGTTTCCAGGAATACCTGAACTATAATACTCCCTTCACCTCCAACTGCCCCAATGTACCGTGTAACTCAAATATCCCAATGAATAAAATCCTATGATACTACCAGGAATATGTACATTTAGTCAACCAAATCCTTTTGAAACCCAAGTCATAGTCATCTTGATTTTCAAGATGGAAAATAAAAACAGAGAAAGACGAGCACCATCTTGTGGAAGGACCTGCCACTGTAAATTTCAAATCCTCTTTTTGCTATGACATGGAATTTCTATTTGGTTGGATTTTGCTTGTTTCTTTTTTTCTATGTCTTTGCACATGTACTATTTTTTTGGTGAACTTTTTATTTTATATCGGAGTATAGCTGATTGACAATGTTATGATAGTTTCAGATGCACAGCAAAGTGACCTAGCCCTACATACACATGTATCCATTCTCCCCCAAGCTACCCTCTCATTCAGCCTGCCATACAACATTGAGCAGAGTTCCCTGTGCTATACACACAGTAGGACCTTATTGGTCATCCATTTTAAATATAGCAGTATGTACACATTGATCCCAAACTCCCTAACTACCCCTTTCCCTCCATGCTTCCCCTCTGATAACCATAAGCTTGTTCTCTAAGCCCTCTAAGAACAAAGTTCTCTTTGTCATTCTAACACCAAAACAGAAATAGGTGAGATAAACATCTTTCCTATTGTAGACAGAATGCATCAAGTATCCAGATCATTTATTCTTAGGATTCAAAGGGCATAGCACTCTTGTTTCTAATGGAAAACAGTGGGATATGAAGACAAGGATTGAGCATGTTACTGCTTTTGCGGGGGTTCAGTTCAGGTGCTCAGTCATGCCCAACTATTCACAACCCCATGGTCTGCAGCACATCAGGCTTCCCTATCTATCACCAACTCCCGGAGCCTGCTCAAACTCATGTCCATTGAGCCAACCATCGCATCCTCTGTCGTCCCCTTCTTCTCCTGCCTTCAATCTTTCCCAGCATCAAGATCTTTTCCAATGAGTCAGCTCTTCTCATCAGGTGGCCAAAGTATTGGCGTTTCAGCTTCAGTATCAGTCTTCCCATGAATATTCAGGACTGATTCCCTTTTGCAGGGGAGACAAAGAAAAACAGAGACTCACTTAGAACTGACGGCAGTTTCAGCATTTGGCTCCAAGAGTACTGGGTTATTTGCTGCTCCACGGCTTTGTCTACTCTCCTTAGTTGTTGTTTGTTTGTTTGTTTGTTTTTTCTCTCTGCATCTCGGTTCTACTTCTGCTTCCTCTGTTTCTGCTGTTTCAGCCTCTCTTGCCCATTTCCTCTCCCTCCCACTTCACTGGAACTTTTTTTTTTTAACTGATTGGAGTTTCAATAGTAGTTGCAACACACATGTTGCTATTTCAGCAATAAACTTGGAAAAGGGAAAGAAGAATGTTTCATCTCTGTGTGCAACTGTGATTCAAATATGGTGAACTAATTTATTCTCTAAAACTTAATTAAAACCAATATTTAAAAAAGACAGAGAGAGAGACAGCTTTGGAGAGAGCAGTGACTCCCTTGGCAGGACCTGGGTAAGATGCATTCAGTTGGGACTTCAAAACTGAACATTTGATTTGGTCCCATGATTTTCAGAGGATTGGTCTAGTTTTATACGCTACTAAAGTGCTTTTAAGTATTTAATGGTTTACTCCAACTGGGGAAAGTTTTGTTAGGTTTCTCTAAAGTTTCCCACAGGAAAGCCTTGGTTTTTTATTTGTGACTGGAATTTTTTGTGGCTTTGAGAATTACCACAAAAATAAAAAATGCTACTTTTGAAGTTTTCCAGATGCAGACAAGTATATTTTCATATATCTTACATCACATTTCTGGTTTTGAAGTGATTTTTGTCTGACAGAATGAATAAACAAGGTCAGACTGGAACTCACAAGAATAGTAACTTCAGGCTGAGATCCCCTTGACACCATAAGCTTCTTGACTATAAAACTCCAGCTTGATCACTTTTAAAATACCTTGCACCAAACACAGAAATTTAGTAGACACAGACAAATGGATAGGTGGATGGATAGATGGGTAGGTGAGTAGATGGATGGATGGACGGATGGATGGATAGGAGGGCGGATGAACAGATGAATGGATAGGTGAATGAATGGAGAGGTGAATGAATGGATAGTGGATGAATGGACGGGTAGGTGGATGGATGGATGGATAGATACGATTAAATAAATCCATGAATCACAGACTGCTCAGATATAGTTGCCTATATTCATTCTGCTGGAATTGGAATTACAGGAAGGGATTGAAGTGGCTCCACTAGCTCTCGTTAAGAGTAGAAGAAGACTGCTAAGCATGAAATCTCAGTGAAATCTCATCCCCAGAACCAGCTTTGCAAGGTAGGTACTCGATAAACATTATATAAATTGACCTATCAAAGTCTGCCTCAAGGACACTGCAAGAAGAGTGCCAATGGTTATTATTTTCAATATTTTATTATGAAAATTTCCAACATATAAAAAATTTTAAATAACTGTACACAAAACATCTCTATATCTGGGATCTAGATTTCACCACTAACATTTCACTCTAGTACTTCATTTACTACATTTACCACATAACTGTCTATCTACCCATTGTTACATTCAACTAACAATTAACATTATTGTTGGGCATTTCAGATTAAACTGCAGACATAGGCAGTTTTCTCCATAAATACTTTGCTATTCATACTGTTAGAGTTCAATATTTGTTTTGAATCTTTCCCTCCATTGTAAAAGAGATCATTCACTGAATGTTGACTACTGCAAACATCTGTGTTATCCAATCCCTATCAAAATACAGAACATCATCATCACTTTAGAAAATTTTTGAAACCTCAAGTCTCTACTGCTAATTTCTTTACCTTTTTACCCAAAAGAGACTGAGGACAACTTAAGAAGTTTGAAGTTTATAGGAACTATCCACTCTGACAAACTGCTTCAGATCTCAAGCCATCAATAAGAGTCACTTTCTTCTATTTGTTGTAGAAAAATCCAAACTCCAAATGCACAGCTGATGGCAGGGGAGAGATTTGTGCAGATGTGCAACATTAGCTGAAAGTCCAGTAAGTTGGCAAGTAGGCAGAAGAGGATACAGAAAAATTAGATTCCTAATTTCTTGTGTGGATGTTTTTTAAAAAGATATATACAAATAATTCATATTGTAATAAAAGGTATGCATTTGGTCTTAATACCTTTAGTATGTTTTCATTGCACTGAATGTTCTTGGGACATCACCTTTATCAGGGCCGTAAAATAACCAAGAAACCCTCTGTGAAGTTGTGCATGTTGCCAAGTAGAATCCAGTGCCAAGCTAAATCCCTACCACATGGTACATAAAAGCTGAATCTCTTCCAAATGCATGGCTCCTTCTTAAGTAGCTGGTTGACTAATTACTTTCATCAGGATAATTGCACCTAAGGAAAGGGTACAATTATTTCTACCAAGTGGAATGTTGACATCGTTTAATGAAGAATTAATGCATGTGGTGACACAACTATGTATTTAGAGAGGAAATAAAGCAGTTACCAACAATCTGTTTCCAAGAAAGAATTTTTTAAACATGTCTGTTGTACTCTTAAGCATTCAGAGTAAAGCTAATAGACATTTCCACAGCACACAAGACTTAGTCTCTATCTAAGGCAGTGCATGCCAACGAATTGCCATCAACCAGGCGCTAATGGGCCCATCATGGTTAAGGAGCAGAGCAGCAATTAACTTGGGCTCAACTAGTGCCCACTCACACTGCTACATTTCAAAGTGACCTTTCCCGTCATTGTTCCACACAAATAGTAAACCCACAACATCCTTCTTTGTAGGAGTGGCAAATTTTAGAAAATTGCAATGCAGAAGGATTATAGTTAAAACCTCCAATTATTCACTGGGAACTAGAATAGTCACTGATGGGTAAGAACTATAAAATGTATACTACATAAATCCTTTATTTATTCCTTCAATACACATCAATCAATCCACTATGAAATGGAAGGAGCTATGCTAATTGCTGTATAGCAATCCAAAAGGAATCAGAAATCTGCTTTCAAGAGGCTTATATACTCCAAAGAATAATCCAATCATTTATTCCCCAAGTTTGTTAGTTTTAGCCATATGGCATGAAGGACCTTAGTTCCCTGACTAAGAATCAAACCTGAACCCAATGCAGTGGAAACGAAGAGTCTGAACCCCTGGACTCCACTGGGAAGTTCCTCAACAAGTCTCTATTGGGCATTCCACTGTCTAAATACTCCTTCTAGACGAGGTACCCATCTCTCCAGCTGCAAGGGGTGTAAACTGTTGGTAGTTCACAACTACCAACTGCTTTAGACTAAAAAAGACATACCCCTCTTTCTGGAGGCATCAGCATCCAATGACTGGTGATGCTAGAGTCCAAAGGTTCTTGATTCAGTTGGGACAACTGAGAAGCGCATCAGAGCTCCAGCTCCAGATCTCACTAGAGGATCACCTGAAGCCTCTCTTGTAAACTGCACCACAACTCAACTTCTCCCTCTTTCCAATTCTGCAGCTCACTCATCACAGATATTTTTACTAAAAGCATTTCTCAGTTAACCTGTTACATGTAAATCTCAAACTCTTAGAGTTTGTCTCTTGAGGAGTCAATCAGGGACAGCTTCTGCCAAAAGTGATCCTAGGTAGAACACTATAAAAGGGGATTTAGGGGATAGATCACCTACTTCCAAAATAACTAGTGTGCAGTTATGTGTAATAGTTAAAATTTCCCTAATGGAGGGCTGAGATGGAAATTAAAATTGAAGGATAAAATATGGCCAAAATCATGTGGTATGAGAACCTCAAAGCCTCTTTGGTAATACTTAAAAAAAATCCCTCAATTCCTGCATCTAGAGGGATCTCTCTAGAGACTAGATACTGATGCTGGCAGAAACAGATGCTACAGATAAGGATGAATTCTCCATAGCAGCCTGTCTTCTATTGTAACGGCAAGGCCTTGATTGGGAGGGAGTGGAATACAGAGGCTTGGCATGGGAATGCATTAATTGTCGTACTGGAAAATCTTGAACCTTTAGATACATTCAGATCCCTTTGAGTCCTCTAGCTATTCAGAACTGGCCCACTCCTCCCTCTTAAAGGCTTGCACTCCCTAACCCACTTATGCTGGAAGATGCTGCAAAAGCTTATGCTTTGCAAAATAACACACATCCCCTCATAATCTATCACACCTTTCCTCCTGGCAATCAGATCATGGAGAAAGTTATAACAACCTATCTGGAGAAGTAAGGTCTGGGCCTGCTAAAATAGGCTAGAGGCTCTGGATCAAAGAAGCTACAGAACTTAGCCAATATGTACCAGCAGGAGCCAAAGCGTTTATATGGGAATGCATCATGAGTATGTCACGTCAGGAAGAACAAAATGTGGAGTTGGAAACGGATGAATTTATCAATTCATGAGCACTCTCCTGTGATCTAAGATTGTCACCCCACTAAGGATCCCAGGAGACAGCGCTAATATGCTGCAAAGATGGTTCTTGGAAGCTTGGATAAAGCAAGAGCCCATACCTAATGAAGCAGAAATATGACAGATGGTGGAGGGAGTAATCGAAAGATTCAGAGAAGTGAATCTACTAGACTGGATGTACTACCTAAGGCCAGAAAACCTACCCATCTACTATGTTCCATGGAAGGGCCCAGGGGCAATTCGTTTACCGAAGTATTAAAGAATTTGGCAATGAGAAGGGTACCAGCATAGTTAAGAGGCTCAGTGACAGCTGTCCGTGGTAGTCCACAGCAGTAAGAGATTCTACTAAAAAACTGGGCTCAGTTTTTAGTATGAGAGGGCATGAGAGGATCCCAAAATAAAATAAGTTAGGTAGGTGTACTTAACAAAAAGAAAGATGAACACAATTATCATAATGAATAGTAAGGTCAAAATGATAATCGAGGAAGCTGACCTGTAAAGAACAATGGGGGTGTTTAATAGAACACTATATTCCAAATGTCAAATAACTGAGCAAGCAGCCTTCAAGGGTATTACTCAAGTTGTATAATGAAAAGAAATTAAGGATGGATGATTAAGAGGCTGAAGGTGGATACCTTGATAAAAATTCACAATCTCTTGCCCAGTATCCATTCTCAGACCTGATGCATTGACTGATGGAAAGGTCATGTCCCCATGAAAAAGAACCCCATGGCCTCATGACAAAGTTGTTTGGAAATGATTTCTCCAGTTCTTCCACAATGGACTTCTGTCGATAGACTCAAATAACCGTATAGGAAAAAGAGAAGTATCCAAACTTGGCAAAAGCCAAGTAGAAGACTAAGAAACCTGCCTTCTCCTTCTCGTCCCTACCCAAGAGAGTATACTGGGACATCTTCTCCAAAGTAAATGACAACCCACAGCATCTTATAACCCCCCACCACAATGGAGGAAGCACAATATTTGGTAGGCTTTTAAAGTTGTGGATACAGCACAGCCCACACTTACGAACACTGCTTCCATCCATTTACTGAGAAAATTGGGAGACTTCCAGCTTTGAATGGGTCCCATGGCATGAAAAAGACCTGCAATGTACCCAAAGTACAAGGCGAGCAGTCATCCACTTGGGGCATCAGACCTACCAGACACTATGGTATTAGAGGTGTCAGTGTTGAGAGTAGACTATGTGTAGAGTTTATGGTGGGCTCCAATAGGAGAATGGTAATATAGACTCTTAGGTCTGTATTATTTGTAGCAAGGCTTATTCTATCTACTGCAAAGATTTCTATGTCACTTACACATAGGTTCCTCATATGCTACTGATTCCTAATTGAGATGGAGCATAAGACCACAGAATATGAAGTGCCAAGGGCCAGAGTTGCCCATCAGGAGTCATAAAGACACATCCAAATCAAAAGCTTTAGAGGGCTCAGCATCAATCTTGGTAAGATGGAAGTAGTACTTACGATATCAGACACAAGCAAGTTCAGAGAGCACAAGTAAGCTACATGGACAGGTGGTTAGACTCCCATACCAGTGTCTGCAACTGCGCCAGTACCACTCTCCCCAGTTACACATGCAGCCCCATGAGGGCGTGGGGAGGGCATGAGGATGACCTGTAATAAAGAAGGAAAAGGGCAGGATGCGTACTATCCTGAGGACACATCATAAGCTGTGTTGTACTTCCCACATCTTCTCCTAACTGATGGTCTTGGACAGGGGTCCCCAACCTCTGGGATCTAAGGCCTAATGATCTGAAGAGAGCTGATACAATAATAATAGAAATAAAATATGTAACACATGTAATGTGCTTCAATCATCCCCAAACCATCCCCACTCCGAGTCTACAGAAAAAAATGTCTTCCAAGAAATATGGTACCTGGTTCCAAAAGGGTTGGGGACCACTGGTCTAGGAACTGATTGTCTTGGGGTTATGATGCCACTTGCAGTTTAAACTAGGTTGTTCATGGATCGATAAGTTAGTCATGACACTTCCTCACTCATTCATTCATCTCACAACTACTTATTGAATTCCTACTTTGTAAAGTATCATTCTGGGTTCTGGGAACATATCAATAAATGAAATAGATAAAGAAGCCCATATTTTAGTGGAAATGTACAAAACACAAACAAATAGAAGATACAGTCTTTAAAGAGGTGATAAGTATTACAGAGAAAATGAAAAAGGAAGAGGGACTGAAGATGCCTGGCAGGTACACAGAGGTCCAGATTTGAATAAGGTGGTTTAGAAAGGCCCCCATCTCAAGTAGTTTACTTGAGCAAAGCGCGGGAGCATATATCTACAACACTAACATTGTAAGCAGAAAAACAGCAAACGCAAAGGCACTCTGGGTCAGTGGACTTGCCTGAAATGTTCAAAGAATGGTAAAAAGGCCAGTAGGGCTGCAACAGTAAGAAAGAAGAGCTGTTGGAGATGAGTCCAGAAAGAAGATGGGCTTCTAGATCATGTAGGCTTAGAGACTGTTGTAAGGATATGGAATTTTGCTCTGAGTGAATGGAGAGACATTGGTGGATTCCATACAGAGAATGGACATATCTTTTTATTTTTTTGGTTAAGTCGCTTCAGTCATGTCCAACTCTGTGTGACCCCATAGACAGCAGCTCACTAGGCTCCTCTGTCCCTGGGATTCTCCAGGCAAGAATACTGGAGTGGGTTGCCATTTCCTTCTCCAATGCATGGAAGGAAAAAGTGAAAGTGAAGTTGCTCAGTTGTGCCCAACTCTTCGCGACCCCATGGACTGTAGCCTACCAGGCTCCTCTGTCCATGGGATTTTCCAGGCAAGAGTACTGGAGTGGGGTGCCATTGCCTTCTCCGGACATGATCTTACTCAAATATAAAAAATAATTGCTCTGGTGTTGAAGATACACTGTTGGTGGTATAAGAATGGGAACACAAAAGTTACTGCCATACCCAGGGAGGAGAGGATGGTGGCTTATAAATAACAACATGATAATGATGGAAGTGATGAGAAGTTGTTTGAATTTAGATTTTTAAGGTCATATACAATCTGTAGACAGATTAAAAATAAGGTGAGATCAACAGGCAAGTGAAGAATGATTCTGAAGGTTTTTGCCTAAACCAAAGTGAACGGTGTTTCTATTATTTGAGACAAATAAAGCTGAGAGAGAAATAAATTTGAAAGATTCGTTGATTTCAGTTCATTTTTGTGCTAATATTAAGATGCCTACTAGACACTCAGTGGAGATGGTAGAGTGTACCATGGATTCACAAGTCTGGAGCTGGCAGCCGAGGCATGAATTTGAGGATCAGTACCACTGAGATGATACTTAGAGCCAGGAAGCAAATGAGATCCCTATGGGAAAATGGGTAGATGAAAAAAGCAAAGATACCCAAGCAACGAGGCTTGGTGTACTCTACCAGGAAAACTGGGGGCAATCAGGAGGAATCTGCAAAAGAAAATGAAAAAGCTGCCAGTAAGGTAGGAAAACCAAGAGCATATTGTGTCCTGGAAGCCAAAGAATTCCTAGAGGGATGGAGTGGTCCACTGTGGCAAATGGCTCCGATAAATAAAGCAGGAGGAAGGCTGAGAGCTGATCTTTAGATTTTCCAATGTGAGAGACATTGCTGATTTTGATAACAGTGGTGTCTGTATCATTGTGTTTTAAAACTAATTTTTATTGAGGCATAGGTGATCTTCAATGTGGTGTTAGTTTCAGGTGTACAGAACAGGGAATCAGTTGTATGTAGACATATATCCACTCTTTTTTAGATTATTTTCCCATGTAGGTCATTTACAGAGTATTGAATAGAGTCCCCTGTGATATGCAGTAGGTTCTTATTAGTAATCTGTTTCATAGATAGCAGTGTATATATGTCAATGCCAATCTCCTAATTTATCCCTCCCCACTTATCCCCTGATAACCATGTTTGTTTTCTACAACTGTGATTCTATTTATTTTGTAAATAAGTTCAATTGTACCATTTTTTACATTCCACATATATCATTCTTTATCAGTACTCAGATCAAGAACACATACACCAGTGTTTCTCCCTTTGTCCCTCCTTTCCCCTCTCCTCCTACCTTCCTTCCTTCCCTCCCTCTCTCTCTCTCTCTCTCTGTCTCCCCCCCCATCTTAAATGAGTTCCAACTCAAGAACCTACTTTTTTACATGAGCACTCATATCTTTTTTTAACCCTTTCTTGTCTTTCTTTTTCATACTTTCCCCCTCCTACCTCCTTAGTTACCTCTCTCTTCTCCCTCTACCCTACCATTTGCATTTCCTGAAAAAGAAATGTAGAAAAATAACATAAAGGTTCAAAATCTTCCAAAAATGTTTTAGGAAAGGGAATAAGTACCCTTAACCTCTAAATTCTTTACAGTTGTTCAAACGTTTCCTTCTGAATGCTAACAATAGTCACCATCTATTTATGATTATCTTTGTTTATCCACAGGAAACAGGTTTTGGGATAAAACATGCACATGCAATTTTCCTTTTTCTGTAATTTAGCAAGCGATTGCAAATTATATTTCCCACTGTGTTTCCATTTCAAATGTGCTACATGTTAAATAAATATTAATGACCTCATCCAGACCCTTGGGAGCAAGAACTATGTCTTTTGTTCCATGCACCCTACCCTCTTCCCACGTGCCTTGCACGGTGATTCACATTATAGTTCACTTGCAAGAGTTCACTTAATAGTTGTAAAACTGAAGTAATATTTTTGTTGTGGATAAATGGGTTTAGTTCCAGAAAACTTACTCACTACTGGACTTAAGAATACAATCTACTTGTGAGACAAAGACATGTTGTTATGTACCAAACCCTGCTCCTGAAGAGTGATAGTAAGGGGACAGGCAGATATAATGTCTCCCAATCAGGAGCCACAAAATCAAATGACAAGTATGTAAATGGGCCAGGTGAGGACCTAAGGGAAAAATCCACTCATTCGGTCTAAGTGGGGAGCTGCTCCCAAGTCCAACTGAGGCAGTCGTGCAAGAAAACAAGCCTAGTGTTGTTGGATCTTCCTATTTCTCAAGAGAAGTTGGAAATTCAAGTTGGCTACTAATTCAATCTCTGTAAATGAGAGGTAGAAAAGGATCAAGAGCAACAGAAATGTTCACCAAAAGCTCATCTACAGATTTTCCATCTCTGCCCCTAGATAGGCATGACGACCACTGAGGAAAGGAGCTGATTTTGTAGCTCAGCCCACATCATTTCTCAGGGCTGCCTGCCCTGTCCAAATGGGCACACTGCCCTGAGGTCACCTCATAGATGGTGGGGAGATAGAATTACTACCGCCCTTCTAAAGGTTTAGATTAAGGATGTTTCACTAAGTCCCAAACATAAATTACAACTATTCATTGGGAGCTACACTCCCATTTATATGTCTATAGATACCAAGTGCTTCCCTTAATGAGATAACCACTCAGACTACTTGAGATGTCTCCAATAAGTGATCTGTGTACATGTTCTATTGCCTCATAAATACTCAGCATTATGGAGGGCCATCCTATTGTTAGTCTTCTCATGGGTTATTCATGAGTTGCAGACCGTCTGTGTAACATCACTAACCATTCCTCAATTCTCCCAACACAGTGGATTCCTTTTGGTGTACCTGTGTCTTCTGGAAATTGCTTCCTTCCTGTTCAATTACATTTAACTGAAATCATCCTGAATGAATAATAGGCTTGCATTCTCACAAAGCCAATGTGTGTACACGTAGGTGCCCATATGTGCACACACACCTATGTGTGTGTGTGTGCACATGTGTATGTTCCCCTAACATCACCGTGGGGCTCGAAATTGTCTTTAAAACTTGCACCAAAAACTGGGGTCATAAACTCAAATGCAATTATTTATCTTTCTCATAAACAAGAGAAAAGCTTTTTTAAAACTCCCTAATGCATTTACTGGCTTTGGCCTGAAGGAAACAATTCAAACATATCCCTAAAGTATTTGCCCTAGTTGAGGCAGAATACGGTTCTGAGCTTGGGCATGGCCCAGGTACAGTAGGATGAGGGCTAAACTGCATTGCCAAGTGAGTAGGTCTCTTATTCTCTGGTGTTCCAAAGAATAACAAAGCACTGGGCCACATTCCACTCTGCGCTAGCATTTTTCTTTGCAGGGACCTTAACAACATTTTTTCCAAAGCTAACCCTAATCCTAGGGGCACAGAGCAAGGGATTCCTATTAACTGCTTTTCAAGTACATGTTAAAAATGAACCCAAGTGGAGAAAGCTCTGGTGGGGCTCCATGGACATCTAAGTCTCCTTAGATGGATCTCCTCTGTGGATCTCTAAGGGGGATCAGGCAGCTCTCTAGCCCTCGGTGACCTCCATCATCTCAACCTCCCTCTGGTGGGAGGATGCTGTTGTTGCTTTCATGTAAGGGATCTTTCAGCTTGCTTTCATGTAAGGGATCTTAATCCAACGTTTCCAGCCATTCTGCAAATTTGGGGGAACAGAAGAGGGACTGAGTACACAGCTTTAATAGGTAAAAATACTGAACACCAGAGTTAAACACTGGTGGAAAGAGGACCAACATTAGGGCTGCTGAGTCACTTCTAGATTATCTTTGCTGTTCGCCCCAACCTCTCCTATACAAACTGAGTTGCAAATGGTCAGCGTATCCCAGCTTGGAAATGTGTACTTTTCTCTGCATGGAAGGTTCTTTGCATAGTTGGCTGTCTTCCCATCACTCAGCTTCAACTCAGAACTTGTGCAAAGAGGCCTTTGCTGCCCACCTTAACTAAGGTTACGTCCACTTTCCTTCCAGCCACTCAGTCTCACCACACTTTTCTTCTTGAAAGCACGAAGTAATCTCTGTATCTGCTTCTTTGGCTATTTGTTTCCCATTTTTCCTCCCACTAGAAGGTGTGTTCCATGAAAGCAAAAGGACGTCCCTCTTGTTCATTCCTGAGTTTTCACAAGCTAAAATACCACATGGTCCATAGAAAGGATTCAATAAATACTTGTTGAATAAATGACTTTCAATCACTCAATTTATCACACACTATTAATCAGAAAAAATAATCACATATGGGAAAGGTCATCATATACAGCAAGTCTCCTACATACAAATGAGTTCCATTCCCAGAGCCCATTCTTAAGTCCAATTTGTTCGCAAATCCAACAAAGTTAGCCTGGGTACCCTACTAACACAATCAGCTATACAGTACTGTACTGTAATAGCTTTATAAGACTTTTCACACAAATAATACATTAAAAAGCAAACACAAAATCTAAACATTTTAAATCTTATAGTGCAGTACCTTGAAAAATACAATAGTACAGTACAACAGCTGGCATACAAGGGCTGGCATCCATTGAATCAGTAAGAAGAGTTACTGACTGAAGGAAGGAGAGGAAGTGGGAGGCTGTAGAGCTGAAAGATTGTCAGTAACAAGAGATGGGGTGCAAGCTGCAATTTCACCCATGCCTGGCATTGATGGAATGCACATGTTCATCTCTTGAAAGTCTGCAACTGAAAAGATTCATATGTATGCAGACCTACTGTATCAGAAAGGTCTTCTAATGTGAAATCTGAAGACTGTGGCTTTAGTGGGACTTCCCAGTATTTAAAAGTGGCCATGGTCTAAAACACTGGTTCCTGTATGACAGTGTATGGTTGAGACATTCTAGGTCACCTACATCATTACATTACATTATAGCTTCCCCCCTCCACAACTCTTGTGTCCTGTCAACTGATTTTCTTCCTAAATTAAGCCCCATGCCATTTTCTCACAGTGAAAATTTCTCCTTTCAAAGCCCATTCTTAACCACAGAGAATATAGTTTTCCCAAAATTATTGACTCAAATAATCTCATGCTTTGCTAGCCTAGAAGAGAACATGTTTCTTTAATTCCTAAATCTCAAAGTCCTGATCCTAGCCTAGTGCAGAAAGTCCACTAATTTCTCAGGTTTCCTCATCCACATATTTCTAGGAATCTCCAGGAATTTTGCATATGAGTCTGCTATCTCTCCTAATTGTGGCTTGCCACAGACCTCAAGCATCTGGCTGCACTCTCCAGTTCTATTCTCCATGGACCTCCTCCTGCCGTCTTGAATTCATTTTCTGTTAGACTGCGGTGGTTCAGCACTGAGCCACTGGTAACTGACTTTTCCTTCAAGTCCCCATGACCGTGGGGACTAAGATATAGCTCTTAACATGTATTGAAGACAGGAGAGAATAGACAAGAACAGAGAACATAAAGAACACAAAGACAATATAAGTTATGACTGTTCTCAGTACTCACAAAAGTCTCCCATTGAGATCTTAGCTGATTTATTCTCTTTTCTTTACTATTTCCTTCCTTTTACTTATTTTGGGTTTGCATTCTCCTTTCTCTACCTTCTTCCAGTGGAGGCTTAGATAATTAATTTTAGCCTTTTTTCCTTTTACAATATAAGTTTTAAAGCCACATATTTCCCTCCAAGCAGCGCTTTTGCTGCTTTTGTGTTAGACAGTGTTTTCAGTCAGCTAAAAATAGTCTCAATTTCTCTTGTGATTTCTTCCTTTATAAGTTAATTAGAAACATGTGACTTAATTTCCAAGTATTTGAAGATTTTCCAGGTATCTTTTTTGTTATTGATTTCTAGTTTAATTTCATATATAATTTCTAGCTTGATTTCAAACTCTTTTTTTTTTTAATGTTTTTTAATATAGACCACTGAATTTGCAATCTTGTTTCTGTTTCATGTTTTGGTTTTTAGGCAGCAAGGCATGTGAGATCTTAGCTTCTTGACCAGGGATTGAATCTGTACCCGCTGCGTTGGAGGGCGGACTCCTAACCACTGCACCTCTAGGGAAATCCATGATTTGAAACTCAAAGGTTTGAGGTTTCATTTGTAATCCAAAAGATAGTCTACCTTGTTGACCATTCAATGAGCACTTTCATGGAATGTACATTCTACCATAGTTGGGTGAAGCGTTCTATATATTTCAATTAGCTGAAGCTGACTCCTAGCATTGTGTTCTAAATATCTATTGATCTTTCTGTCTACTTGTTCAAATTACAAAATAAAAGGGAATTTTGGAATCTCCTATTAGTGTTGATTGGTCAGTGTGTCCTTACAGTTTGACCAGTTTTTGCTCTGTGCATTTTATTGTATTTCTACTGTTGGGCCCATACACATTGAGGACTAAGTTTTCCTGATAAATTGACTTATTATTACTAAAAAATCATCTTTACTCCTTATCATAATCCTTTTTTCTGAAGTCATTTTTGATATCAACCCCTATAGTCCCTTCAGAATTCTTATACACAGTGCGTGTATGCTGTATCATTTTTTTGTTCTTTTATGTTTACCCTATCTCTTTCACAGTTTCTTATATACAGCATATATTTGGGTCTAACTTTTATCCAGTTTGGTAATCTCTGCCTTCTTATTGGAGTGCTTAGAATGTCTAAATTGAATGTAACCATCATATGTTCGGTTGAAATCTACTCTCTTGCTATTCGTTTGGCATGCATCCTTTCTGTTGTATCTTTCCCTCTTTTTCTGCCTTCTTTCAGATTGAGCATGTTTTCTATTAACCAGAGGTTTCTTGACTGATTTTTTTAAATGCCTTCTCTCTTTTAATGAATCACCATCCTCGATGCTATAGGAATTCATACTTTTTGCAATTAAGTTTTTGTTAGGATTTTTTTTTTTAATGTTTTTATTGTTTTGGCCATACCACAAAGCACATGAGATCTTAGTTCCCCAATCAGGAATCAAACCCACACCCACTGCAATGGAGACACAGAGTCTTTACTGCTGGACCACCAGGGAAGTTCCTTGACCAATTTTTATCCTGGCTATGTTTTATTTTTATTTTATTTTTATTTTTTGCTTGTCATGCTCAGCAATTTGTTGCTTTAATTGGATCCCGGATAGTGTGATTTTAATTTTTGCAAAGCTGGATTTTGTTACATTTCATTAAAGAATGTTAGGTTTTGTTCCTGTGTGTGGTTAAATAATTTGCATGTTCGTTTGATCATTTTAAGTTTTATTTTCAAGCTTAGATTATGAGTCTAGACTAGTTTTCCCTTTAGGATTCTTTAATGAATCTTCTGTATATTCATTCTAGTCTCTTATTTAGACTTGGAGATTTAAATTATTCCAGATCCTGTATAAATTCTGGGATTTGTTTGACATACAACCTCTACCCCCAGCCCAGGAATTGCTCTTTCCTCAGAAGCTGTTCTTTATCCAGCTTTGTAAATGTCATTCTTTCATGTGCAGGTTGATATTCAGCCAAAGACCCAAGGACAGAAACATGCATATTTCTGAAGCTATTTCTCAGCATATGTACCTTTTCAAGGTCATCTGCTTTGCAAATTCTCCCCAGCCACAGTGGCCTTTCTGAACTCCAGTCTCCGTTGTCTCCAATTCAACATGACTGGTCTATGTTTGTAGTCTCATTTCCTGCGCCTTGGTTTGAAAATTCTGCCAAGCATAAAGATAGGGCAGTTGTAGAGTTCATTTGTTTGTCTTCTTTCAGAAATCACAGTTCTGCACCATTGTACAGTGTCAAATAAAATCATTTCATATATTTTGTCGAGTTTTCTAGTAGTTGACAATAAGAAAGTGTATCTAGATCTTTGTATTCATGGAAAGGTAGCCTTTCTTTCAAGAGTTACTGACACCAGGGAAGCCTGTTCATTTCAGGACAATCCCCAGTAAGTCCCACAGAAATTAGGCCTTGATCTCTAGATCACTGCATTTCTGGACGTTAGCACAACAGACAGCATCCATATAATTTCCAAAGTCGTGATTACTCATTCTGGAAAATTCTGCACATGGTACTTCTACAATTCAGTCAATCCAATTCCTTTCAGGATTCCTCTAACAGCATTTAGATGCTACCATACCGTTGATCATCTCCGTCTTTCTCTTTGACCTTTCCCCAACTATGAGACAAGAACTCATACCCATCTCCCAAATATTATAAATGTTTTTGAGAGATTAATAAATATAAATCTTCATGTGGAAAATATATTTGACCTAAGAGAACTATAATATAGTACAATGAAATGCTAGCTAAAATGGAAATATTGTTTTTACATTACTATGGACAATCGTTGAGGTTTTGGGTCCATATCATCTTGAATGTCTTAATTTTCAAATTTGCTTTATCTCTGAAAAAACTCAAGCTATATCACAGTGATCCTTCTGTGCAAAGAACATCTACATAATAACTCTTTCCACAAATTACAGGAAAAGAGAATTTGAGAAAAATCCTGAAGTTTTTAAGTTACAGTTCTTTCCAGAGTTTAAAGTCTACACCCAAGTTTTAAAGATTCACAGTACTTATTCTAAGCCCTGGGTTAAATGACATTTTCCCCTCTCCCTCCAGCAGTCTTTATAAAAGGGAATCTTTTCAAAGTTAGTGGCCAAAGATGTGGTGTCTAATGATGAGATGAAGTCACATGAAGTTTCCTTCCCATCCTTCAGGCTTTCTCCTTGTTTTTGTTGTTTGGTTCAGAGGCATATATATTACCTGAATCTAATTATGGTGCCAAATAATCAAGGATGGGTTTCAACTGTAGATGCATGATATTGAGCCAATTCTTAGATCTCCCTCTGTCATATATAGAACAACAGTATTGCCTTGCTCATGTAGCTGTTTTAAAATTATCATCTTATTGGACATCCCTGGTGATCCAGTAGTTAACACCCCATGCTTCCAATGCAGGAGGGGTTGGTTCCATCCCTGGTCCAGGAACTAAGATCCCACATGCCATGGGCATGGTCAAATTATTTTTAATAATAAAATTACAGAGTTTTTAAAAGAGACAAAAACAACATATGTGTGTATCTTTTTGCTTTTAATGGTGTTTCTAATTTAGTTTTCTTCAGCTTTGTATTCATATTTCTCTATATATATGAATACAGATGTATGCTAAGAACCATGTGAAAAAAAAGTGTTTCAGAAAATCAACTTACATGAAAGGTCATTAAAATTTTAAAGTCTCTTCTCATCTGGGACAGGTTCTTTTTTCCTAAAAAAAAAAAAAAAAAAAATCATCAGGTGAGACAGCTAGATAAGGCCAGGCCTATATGTGGAGAGAAGAACAGACTTAATTGTACTGGTGTACCCTAAGATCAGAGATTCATGGCAACTTTGTGCAAGATCTGACTGTGTTACTATATAAAAGGATGAGTTTCCCACCCCTTCTAGGACCAGCAGCCTCTCTCCTCTCTGGTAAAGGAAGGATGCAAACAAGGAGGAATTCCATCATCAATTCTTCTTAGTTCTTGATTACTTGGCTCCAGAAAGGCTGAAGCCAGAATCTAGGGTAGTAGTAGAGTCTTAAAGATAATAATAATAATAACAGTTCCTAATAATTCCTGCCTCCTGGTATCCTGGTATCCACAACCTTGTGGAATCCCCTCCCTTGAGTGTGTGGGTTTTATTCAGTCACCCAGTTGTAACAGAATATGATAGAGCGATTAGATGTCACTTTTGAGCTTCTGTCTTGAGTATTCTCTTTCTCTCCCTCCCTCCCTCTCTCTCTCTCTCACTCCTTTTGTGATTCTGTGTCTGTGTCTCTCTTTTTCATCAGTTTCCCTGAAGGAATCCAGCAGACCTTTGGAGTGGCCCATGTGACAAGGACGTGTAGTTAATCACCAAACACATGAATGAGCTTAGAAGGGGATCTGCCTCCATTTGACACTTCAGTGAGACCACATTGTACTGAAATCTCATAAGCCAGCAGCACTTAGCTTAGCCATTCGGGTTTCTGACCCACAGAAACTATGAGATAATAAATATTCATTGTTTTAAACTACCAAATTTTGAGGTAATATGTTAGGCAGCAGTAGATAACTAATACTAAAGAAGCTACATAATGTTATCATAAAAGTAAATCCCCTGAGAAGGACTACAAGTCACAAAACTTGAGCACTCGTTCTCCCTCTGTTTATGTTTATGTCTGTGAAAGTCTCATTTTCTTTCTGGAATTCTGTTTCTCCATTTTTTAATATAAAAGATTGTATTTACTGATTTTTACTCCATATAGCTTAATATTTCTTTTAAGATCTATACAGTGTAAGTAGTGTGTTTGTGTAAAGATATACAAGTCACGAGATTTGAATGAAGAAATTAAAGAACATATATATATACAAATGGAGAAATACTTCATGTTTATGAGTAGGAAGTCACAATATTGTTATGATATCAGTCTTCCCAATGTGCCCTATTAATTCAACACAATCTGAATCAAAATTCCAGCAAATAATTTTGTGACCATCAACAAACTGATTCAAGTTTGTATGGAAAGGCGCGACATAGCAAACAAAATAGTGAGCAAGAACAGCAATAAACATGACACTACCTGACTTCAAAATTTACAAAAAAACTACAGTGATCAACATAGTGTGACACTGGTGAGTTAACAGAGATCAAAAAACAGAACAGAGAGCTGAGAAATAGACCTACACACATATGGTCATCTGATCTCTGACAAAGGAATAAAGGCAGTACAATGGAGAAAGACTACCTTTCTACCTTGAAAAGACAGTCTTTTTCTTTCCCCTGAGCCATACAGCAAATTCCCATTGGCTATCTCTTCTACATATGGCAATGTAAGTTTTCATGTTACTCTTTCCATACATCTCAGTCTTTTAATAGGTGGTATGAAATAACTAGAAATCTACAGGGAAAAAAATTAATTTAGACTCTGCCACAAAAAAATGAACTCAAAATAAATCGTAGGCCTAAACGCAGAAAGAAAAACTACAAAGTTATTAGATAATAACACAGGTCAAAACCCAGATAACCTTGGGTATGGAGATGACTTTTTAGATAAAACAGCGAGGGCATGATCCATGAGAGAAATCACTGATAAGTTGAACTTTATTAAAACTAAAAGCTTTTGCTCTCTGAAAGACATTGTTAAGAGTATGAATAGGTAAGCCACAAACTGGCAGAAAATTTTTACAAAACAGATACTGATAAAAGATCCATATCCAAAATATATGAATAACACTTAAAACTCAACAGTAAGAAAACAGTTAAAAAGTGGACAAAATATCTTAACAGATACTTCATCAAAGAAGATATACAGATGGAAAATAAGCATATGAAAAGATGCCAACATTATATGGCTTTCAGCAATTGCATGTTAAAACAACTAGATACCACTCCACGTCTATTAGAATAACCAAAACCTGGAACATCAACAATACCAAATGTGGATGTAAAGTAATAGAAACACTCATTCATTGTTGATAAGCCTGAAAAATGGTACAGTCACTTTGAAAGACAGTTTGGGGGTTTATTACAAAGCTAAACATAGTCTTTATGTGTAATTCAGAAAACATGCTCCTTGGTATTTACCCAGATGACATGAAAAATTCTGTCCACACAAAAACCTGTATGTGAATGTTTACAACAGCCTTATTCATAACTGCCAAAATGTGGAAGCAACAAAGATGTTCTTAGATAGGTGAATGAAGAAAAATACTTCAGTTCAGTTCAGTCATTCGGTCATGTTCAACTCTTTGCTACCCCATGAATCGCAGCACACCAGGCCTCCCTGTCCATCATCAACTCCCAGAGTTCACTCAAACTCATGTCCATTGAGTCGGTGATGCCATCCAGCCATCTCATCCTCTGTCGTCCCCTTCTCCTCCTGCCCCCAATCCCTCCCAGCATCAGAGTCTTTTCCAATGAGTCAACTCTTGGCATGAGGTGGCCAAAGTACTGGAGTTTCAGCTTCAGCATCATTCCCTCCAAAGAAATCCCAGGACTGATCTCCTTTAGGATGGACTGGTTGGATCTCCTTGCAGTCCAAGGGACTCTTAAGAGTCTTCTCCAACACCATAGTTCAAAAGCATCAATTCTTTGGTGCTCAGCTTTCTTCACAGTCCAACTCTCACATCCATACATGATTACTGGAAAAACCATGGCCTTGACTAGACGGACCTTTGTTGGCTAAGTAATGTCTCTGCTTTTCAATATGCTATCTAGGTTGGTCATAACTTTTCTTCCAAGGAGTAAGTGTCTTTTAGTTTCATGGCTGCAATCACCATCTGCAGTGATTTTGGAGCCCCCCAAAATAATAGGTCCATCCATACAGTGGAATATCATTCATCAATAAAAATATGTACTTGAGCCATGAAAATATACAAAGGAATCTTAAATGCATGTTACTAACAGAAAGCAGGCAGTCTGAAAAGCCTACATATTACATGATCCTAACTATATGACATTCTTGAAGAGGTAAAATGGTAAAAAGGCCTGTGGTTCCCAAGGGTTGGGGAGGGGAAGGAAGGGATGTACAGGTGGAGTGCAGGTGATTTTTAGGGCAGTGACACTCTTTTGTATGACTCTCTAACAGTGGATGGTATTGCTAGTTTGTCAAAATCCATAGAATGTACAACACAGAGTAATCCCCTAACGTAAACCAGGGACTTTAGTTAATAATAATGTACCTTTTGTTCATCAGTTATAACAAATGTACCACACCAATGCAAGATGTTAATCAAAAGGAAACATTGGAGTGGGAGGAGTATGGGGAAGAAGAGATACACATGGAAACTACTTTTTGACAATTTTTTGTAAACCTAAACTGTTCTAAAAATATTTTTAAATAGTTTATATATATATATGTATATATATGCACACACACATATGTGTGTCTATATATATGTGCATATACATATATATATATATATTCCCATTCCCACATTGGGTTGGGTTTGTTTTCATCTGGGCTTATGTCAGACTCATGATCCACAGTGACAGGCTCTGACTACAATGCTGGACTGTATGGTTACCCCCTAGACATCAGTAAGTCTTCATGGTGTGATGTTTTCTAAGCACCTAATAATTATGAATATATTTTTATATCCATTATTTGGTGGTTAAGAACGCTCAGAGGAGAGACTGGTTCAAATTTTATTTCCAATATTTCCAGTACCAAACTGCTAATAAATTACTAAATCCATATGCATTGATTCCTTAGTCTACACCATTGATATAAAAAGTGTGAGATTTAGATGAGCTAGTAGTTATAAATCACAGAAGAATTTTTGGCCCATAGTAGACACTCAATACATGTGAACTCTTATTCTGATTATGCACTGCTCCTTTGGGTTTTAAATATTGCCTATATACAGGTCTGTTTTAACCCCCTGACCAAGTGGCAGATCTATATTCTGGACATCTTAACAAGTAAAACAAAAACTAAGAGATTAACTGGACCTAGTATGTGCTGGTTGCTTAGCAAGTATTTGCTGATGGATATTTAAATGAATACAAAACAGAGGAATGGCTGGCGGGAAATAAAGAAAGGAACATTTTCAAAATGGCCTTTTATTTAGCACATCAATACAAATAATCTTATTTTCACCAAATTGTCTCGAGAAATATTTCCATCCACACCTTTTTCATGAGAGAACACTTTTCTTTCTCAGTGTATTTCTATAACAACATTGAATGTCAACTAGATTCTTCTCTTTAAAACTTTAAAGCAGAGCTAAAAAGAAGGGGATTCAGCCTAACAAAGAAAATGTTCTCACCAGGAACTCCTCAACAGAATGCAGCAGCTGTACTAACAGGTGAAAGGATGAATTTTTAAAGAACAACTCTGAATTCCAGCTTGGAAGTATCCTGTTTCAAAGATCTTTGATGGGGCAACATTTCATTGAATTAAATATTGACTAATAACAAAACCTAAGAAATACGTATCTTTCACAAACTCCAAAGACAGATGATCAAGACTGAATTAATCCAAACTGAAGAGGCTATTCCAGCGTAACAATCACAAGTTACATCAATTTTCTAGGTAATGAAAAGAAGCCCATTCTTCCTTTTCAGTGATGTCATTTTATATACTTAAAAATGAAAATGTTTGGACCACAATATATGAGTGGCATGAGACATTGAACTTCAATACAAAGAACTGACTTTCTTCTCTCACAGTGCCTCCTATAGTCTCCTTTGTTCAATAAAAATATATGATTCATTGGTTTTTTTAAAAATGCCTTATTTTTGGTGTGCCATTCAAAGGACTGGATTAACAATAAAAATAGTAGCCAACATTACTTATGTATTTTCTCATTTAATTATCAAAACCCTAAGGGAAAAGATATTTTTTGTATTTATTATCTTTCTTTTGCAGATAGAACACTGTAGCTTAAAGAAGTAAAACAACTTATTCAAGGCCTTATAAGTGACAAAACAGCTTGGAAACATCTGCATTCACACCCTGCCTCTCTCCTGGGCTGCCTGGACCTCACACCAAAGTAAGAACAGACCTAACCATTCCCTACTCTCTCCTACCTGACTTTCTTAAAAGTCTAAAATCATGAAATAATAGGAAGAACATGAGTATGTCAGGTCATCAGTTCAGTGTATAGAGCTCTCTTTTTTCTTCCTTGACATGAGTCTTACTAAATATGCCAAGAATATTTATTAGCACAAGAGGTTAGAAGAGATGTTATATAAATGGACTTTCAAGTGACTGATGACTCACAATATTGCCTTAAATTAATTTGAGCATATGTCATATGTTACAGCCTTCATATAGGTAAGTACGTATGTATGGTTATTTTAAGATCAACTGTTACAGGATGAGGTGCTTATGAAAGAATTATCCATTAATATAAATAGATACTGGCTCACGAGAAACACTGTCAGAGCTCTACCAATGGCCTCATACAGCAAGGAACCAAGCAATGAGGCAGTCTTATTCATTAAAAATGAAATTGAAGTATCAGAGGAGAATTCACTTGCTGGAAGTTCCAGGAATGCAATGATTAGTAAATAGATGACTCTTGAGGAAGGGAAAAGGTAGGGTCTGGAAGAAAGATGCCCCCTTAATGTTGCTATTGGTGAGAAAATCCTACTGGAGCCTCCAAGGCAGTGCTTCAGTTACTGCTTCAGAGCTCTGGGAGAGAGTAATACTCCCATTTTACAGATAGGATAACTGAGAGTTTAAGAGGTTTATGCAAGGGCTCAGAAGAAAATGACAAGTAGAGAATTTGAACCTGGTCTTTCTGGTTCCAGGGCTTGCCTTTTGCCTACTTCATCATTCTATCTGCCGCCTCTAAATTGATTGAAAACAATTCATGGTGACACGGGCTAATTTCCAAATCATTTCCAACCAAAGATATCATTTCCTGAAATATGTCCATGAAAAGCTATTATATTTTGCTATCTCAAAGAGTAATTTTCTTTTAAGATATTGAGTTCATTTTCGCTAAAGAGTAGAGTATGCCCAGACCTTGCCATTTTACTTTGCTTAAAATAACTTCTATAAATGTGCATTTTCTAAAGATGCATAAAGAATTCTCCCTGTTTTCTAAGCTATTGTGACTGAGTCATGGAGAATCAGGTTGAAAGAATCATATCAAACATCTAAACAGCTAGTTGAAAATAAATGTGTTTGATAACACACATGCCCTAGACATAGGAAATATTAGCACTTAATAAATATTTATTGAATGAAAGAATGGGAACTTCAGAAGGCATTTGGGAAGCACTTGGAGAAAGAGAAAATTTTTCCATTGTTTAAGTTTATTTTCTTGGTGGAGTGGCATCAAATAAGAAACAATAGGAAACTCATTGGCCTTAACAACAGACAATAACCTGGCTTAAAAGAGATAATAGTTTTCTCTAGGGGGATGAAAAATGTGACCACATAATAATGAGACCTCTTTGAAATGAACATTCCAAATCAACTTACTGGAATTAATATTATCCTTAAATTAGTATACTATGAGGTCATAATATCATTTTGACAATAATACTTTATTTTCCAACACTGTGGGATGAGACAAATGAAACTGTTTTCATAGAGGCAGGAATGGAGATTATGGCAGGAGGAAAGCCAGTGAATCAAATCCTACCTGAACCACTGGGGAAGAGCTCCACGGCCCACCACTGCAGAAGGCCAGTCAGGGAATGTTTACAGTTGGAGAATGGGGAGCAGCTGGCTCCAACTACCTTGGCCCACAAGAACAAACATGTAAAAGAAACACTTAGGCATGTAATACAGACTCTCTGCCAAATAGCTGCTTCTGTTGTTGCAAGCTCCTCACTTTCTACAGGAGTGAAATCGACATGCAATTTGCTAAAACAAAATCATGGCAGATATACACCGTCCCTTCACCCATCAGCTCGGCCAGAAATATTCAAGCATGGATCCACATCATCTTTTATAAAACTCACTTCAATCCTTAACACTTGTTTTAGGTAGAAATCATCTTCCCATAAGAATAAACAAATTTAAAAATCTCCAGGTATTAAAAAAAAAAAAAAGATAGTTGGAAAGAAGGGTAAACAAAGACAGAAATTAAGGCATATTCACATGTATGCATATGTATAAATCACTTCAAATATCCCTAAAGAAACAGATCTACTGAAAGAAATAAAAAATATGTGTATATCTCTCTGAGTTATATCAAAGAAATTCAGAAAAATAGTCTAAGAAATGAAAACATGAGATCAGTGACTTTTACTTCCAGTTTAAAAATTACGTGATGCAGTAGCACTATGTATAACAACCAAGACATAGAAATAGCCCAAGTGCCCAACAACATGATTGGTTTAAGACGTGTGTGTGTGTATATATACACACATATATATATATATACACACACACATACATACACACACACATATATATGTATATACAATGGAATATTATTCAGCCACCAAAATGAATAGAATATTGCCATTTATAGCAACATAGATGAACCTAGAGGATATTTTACTAAGTCAAGTAAGCCAGAGAGAGAAAGACAAATGTTATACGAACTCATTTACATGTGGAATCTAAAAACTAACACAAATAAACCTACACACGAAACACAAAACAGATTTACATACATAGAAAACAAACTTACGGTTACCAAAGGAGAAAGAGAGAGGGAGGAGGGAAATATTAGCAGTATGGGATTATTAAATACAATTAGTAAATATAGATAAGCAATAAGAGTATATTGTATTCAACAGAGGATGAGATGTCTGGATGGCATCACCGACTCAATGCACATGAATTCGAGCAAGCTCCTGGAGTTGGTGATAGACAGGTAAGGCTGGCATGCTGCAGTCCCTGGGGGTCACAAAGAGTTGGACACGATTGAGTGACTGAACTGAACTGTATAACTATATTCAATATTTTACAATAATCTATAATGGAAAATAATCTGGAAAGAAGTATATATACAACTGAATCACCTTGCTGTGCACTGGAAACAATATTGTAAATCAACTGTTCTTCAATTTAAAAAATTTTAAATATATGACTATAGTCATTAAAATTACAGTGATGAAAATAACAGGAAATTAAAAGTTTTGGAAGATTGAATTAGAAGATAAACATTTTCCCCACTGACCCAGAAGAATTACAGATAATGAGAAAATGAGCAAAAGGAAAAAAGGAATAAATGACATATCAGGGGAGATACAACACATCTGACAAATAAGAATAAATTAAGTGGATGAAGGCAACAGTCACAGAAGCAGAAGAAAAGATCCCTGGTCTGAAAGAAGGACTAATTCTTTAGATCAAAGGGTTTGTTCCAAGTATGGGGAAAATTAATAAAATATACATTGATCAGGCTCTAAATATTTCCTTTATACATTTCATATATAAAGAAAATTATGGGGAACAAGGGATAAGAAATATTCTACATGTTGGGGGGGCCCTTATTGACACTGAAATCTTCATATAAAATGACAGGTGAAATCTATAAAATTTTGAGAATGAATATTATGACCTAAGAGTTCTGCACTCAGTCAAGCTACTTATATATGAGAACAGCAGAAAATCTTTTCAGATGTGCAAGCATTTTCTCAGTATTCCATATATATATATACATTCCCTTAAAAAGGGAGGAGAAAGCCTCACAAACTTTAGTAAACAATTAATTAAAAATAAGATATGACTTAAGTGAGCAGTTATAAGGAAAAAAAAATAGTAAAAAGAAAAGAGAGGACTTCCCTGGTGGTCCAGTGGTTAAGAATATGCCTGCCAATGTAAG
This sequence comes from Ovis aries, assembly GCF_016772045.2. Lineage (NCBI taxonomy): Eukaryota > Metazoa > Chordata > Mammalia > Artiodactyla > Bovidae > Ovis > Ovis aries. Next base: position 16,336,596 of record NC_056078.1, on the reverse strand, counting down.
GGACACAGGTTCAGTCCTTGGTCTGGGAAGATCCCACATACTGCAGGGCAGCTAAACCCACACATCACCACCATCGAAGCCAGTGCCCCCGAGAGCCTGTGCTCCACAACAGGAGGAGCCATGCAATGAGAAGCCCATGCGTGGCAACTAAAGAGTTGCTCCCACTAGCCACAACTACAGAAAGCCTGTGGGTAGCAACAAAGACCCAGCAGAGCCAAAAATAAATAAATTTTTAAAAATAAAAGAGGGAAATTTAATCAGTGAACATTTAAATATCTTTAAATTTAATGTTTTCTAGATTTTACCAAAATATCATGAAAGTACTCATTCAGGTATGTTATGACTATCACATGGATTTCCAGAGTTAATGACTCCAAAATGTATCCTGATTTCAAAGATGTTATAATGCAAAGAAAATGCATCTTCTAAATGATTAAATATGGTATTAACTTATAAATAATTGATGTAAAACTGTGTGGATCACAATAAACTGTGGAAAATTCTGAAAGAGATGGGAATACCAGACCACCTGACCTGCCTCTTGAGAAACCTATATGCAGGTCAGGAAGCAACAGTTAGAACTGGACATGGAAAAACAGACTGGTTCCAAATAGGAAAAGGAGTATGTCAAGGCTGTATATTGTCACCCTGCTTATTTAACTTACATGCAGAGTACATCATGATAATCACTGGGCTGAAAGAAGCACTAGCTGGAATCAAGATTGCCAGGAGAAATATCAATAACCTCAGATATGCAGATGATACCACCCTTATGGCAGAAAGTGAAGAGGAACTAAAAAGCCTCTTGATGAAAGTGAAAGTGGAGAGTGAAAAAGTTGGCTTAAAGCTCAACATTCAGAAAATGAAGATCATGGCATCCGGTCCCATCACTTCATGGGAAATAGAGGGGAAACAATGGAAACCGTGTCAGACTTTATTTTTTTTGAGCTCCAAAATCACTGCAGATGGTGACTGCAGCCATGAAATTAAAAGACACTTACTCCTTGGAAGGAAAGTTATGACCAAACTAGACAGCATATTAAAAAGCAGAGACATTATTTTGCCAACAAAGTTCTGTTTAGTCAACACTACAGTTTTTCCAGTAGTCGTGTATGGATGTGAGTTGGACTATAAAGAAAGCTGAGCCCCAAAGAATTGATGCTTTTGAACCGTGGTGTTGGAGAAGACTCTTGAGAGTCCCTTGGACTGCAAGGAGATCCAACCAGTCCATACTAAAGGAGATCAGTCCTGAGTGTCCATTGGAAGGACTGATGTTGAAACTGAAACTCCAATACTTTGGCCACCTGATGCAAAGAGCTGACTCATTGGAAAAGACCCTGATGCTGGGAAAGATTGAAGGCAGAAAGAGAAGGGGATGATAGAGGTTAGGATGGTTGGATGGCATCACCGACTCAATGGACATGAGTTTGGGTAAACTCTGGGAGTTGGTGATGGATAGGGAGGCCTGGCATGCTGTGGCCCATGGGGTCGCAAAGTGTTGGACACAACTGAGCAATTTAACTGAATTGAGACTTCATTAAAATTAAAAACTTTTCATTAAAATTAAAAACTTTTGCTCTGAGAGTCACTGTTAAGAGAATAAAGAGACAAGCCACAGATTGGCAGAACATCTTTACAAAACACATACCTGATAAATAATTCACACCCAAAATATACAAATAACTCTTAAAATTCAACAATAAGAAAACAATCAGATTAATAAATAAATCAAAGACCTTAACAGACACCTCACCAAGAAAGATATTAAGATAGCAAATAAGCACAAGAAAAGATGCTCAACATCACATATCATCAAGGAAAGGCAAACTTAAACAATGAGAATCCACTACACACCTATTAGAATAACCAAAATTCAAAACACTGACAACACCAAATGCTGGTGAGGATATAGAGCAACAGGAACTCTCATTCACTGCTGGTGGGAATACATGTTACAGCCATTTTGGAAGACACTTGGTGATTTCCTACAAAACTGAAATATTTTTATCATAAGATCCAGCAATTGTGCTTCTTGGTATTTATCCAAAGGAGATGAAAACGTATATCCACCCAAAAACTTGTACATGGATGTTTCAAGATGCTTTATTCAAAACTGCCACAATGTGGACCTAATCAAGGGCTTCCCCGGTAGCTCAGCTGGTAAAGAATATGTAAAGGTCAGCAGTTGGAAAGAAGAACTAAACACCAAGCAGAAAAGAATAAGGATAATCCAGATCCCTCTGGGCATTTCTGCATCTATTTTTTTAAAACCATATCTGCCTACCTTAAAAAAGTAATAGTTACAATTTTACTTTCACTTTCAAACATTTCATGAAAATTTCCTCTTTTGACTACTTATACCTCAGAATCACACAGGGTAGGGAGTTAGGGGAAATGCAGTATTCAGGTTCATCAACTTGACAAGAAAACAATCTAGTTAGGTTGGTTGCAGTTACAGGAAGGAGATGACATTACTACATTGGGCATTAAGTCTGGAGATAAAAGAAAAATCAAAGCTGAGGAAACAGCTAATCCACAACCAGCAGAAGAAAAAAAGAAAAGAAAAATATACCTAGGAGGAATGGTCAATACAGCGCTTTTTATTTCTCAGCCTAAAAGTTGCATTATTTAGGAGTCTATGTAGATTACCTTCTATCAGCACAAAATAACATTCCTAGGTATTGGATAAAAGCCAGAAACTAAAAACACTTAAAGAAATCATTAACCTTTCTTCAAACAAAAGAGAACGAAAATATGTAAAGCAAAAATTGTTAGAAATAATAAATAGACAATTTGAAAAGATTGCAAATACCTTCAGCATGACTCAGAAATCAGTAGAAAAGGAAACAAAAAACAAACACTGGTATAGAACATTTGAATTACACAAATAACAACCTTTATTCATTATCCAGTTACAGAATTCTGTACTTACAGAATAAAATTCTTGCCTCAAGGAAAATTTGCTCATACAAAAAAGCAGAAATCAAGTTATAACAATAAGGTAATAAGAACTTGTAAACATACGAACAAAGCTAGTGGAGGTGATGGAATTCCAGTTGAGCTATTTCAAATCCTAAAAGATGATGCTCTGAAAGTGCTGCACTCAATATGCCAACAAATTTGAAAAATTCAGTAGTGGCCTCAGGACTGGAAAAGGTCCGTTTTCATTCCAATCCCAAAGAAAGGCAATGCCAAAGAATGCTCAAACTATTGCACAATTGCAGTCATCTCACACTCTAGTACAGAGAAGACAATGGCAACCCACTCCAGTACTCTTGCCTGGAAAATACTATGGACAGAGGAGCCTGGTAGGCTGCAGTCCATGGGGTCGCGAAGAGCTGGGCACGGCTGAGTAACTTCACTTTCACTTTTTACTTTCATGCATTGGAGAAGGAAATGGCAACCCACTCCAGTATTCTTGCCTAGAGAATCCCAGGGACAGAGAAGCCTAGTTGGGCTGTCATCTATGGGGTCACACAGAGTTGGACACGACTGAAGTGACTTAGCAGCAGCAGCAGCACATGCTAATAAAGTAATGCTCAAAATTCTCCAAGCAAAGCTTCAACAATACATGAGCCGTGAACTTCCAGATGTTCAAGTTGGTGTTAGAAAAGGCAGAGGAACCAGAGATTAAACTGCCAACATCGGCTGGCTGATAGAAAAACCAAGAGAGTTCCAGAAAAACATCTATTTCCGTTTTATTGACTATGCCAAAACCTTTGACTGCGTGGATCACAATAAACTGTGGAAAATTCTGAAAGAGATGGGAATACCAGACCACTTTACCTGCCTCCTGAGAAATCTGTATGCAGGTCAGGAAGCAACAGATAGAACTGGACATGAAACAAAGAATGGTTCCAAATAGTCAAGGCTGTATATTGTCACTGTGGTTATTTAACTTATATGCAGAGTATATCATGAGAAACGCTGAGCTGGATGAAGCACAAGCTGGAAGCAAGACAGCTAGGAGAAATATCAATAACCTCAGATATGCAGATAATACCACCTTTATGGCAGAAAGTGAAGAAGAACTAAACAGCCTCTTGATAAAAGTGAAAAGAGAGTGAAAAAGTTGGTTTAAAGCTCAACATTCAGAAATCAAAGACCATGGCATCTGGTCGCATCACTTCATGGCAAATAGATGGGGAAACAGTGGAAACAGTAGCAGACTTTGTTTTCTGGGGCTCCAAAATCAATGCAGATGGTGACTGCAGCCAAGAAATTGAAAGACGCTTACTCCTTCAAACAAAAGTTATGATCAACCTAGAAAGAATATTAAAAAGCAGAGACATTGCTTTGCCAACAAAGGTCCATTGGACAGCAAAACCCTTCGACAGCAAGGAGATCCAACCAGTCCCTTCTGAAGGAGATCAACCCTGGGATTTCTTTGGAGGGAATGATGCTGAAGCTGAAACTCCAGTAGTTTGGCCACCTCATGTGAAGAGATGACTCATTGGAAAAGACTCTGATGCTGGGAGGGATTAGGGGCAGTAGGAGAAAGGGACGACCAAGGATGAGATGGCTGGATGGCATCACCGACTCAATGGGCATGAGTTTGAGTGGACTCCCGGAGTTGGTGATGAACAGGGAGGCCTGGCATGCTGTGGTTCATGGGGTCGCAAAGAGTTGGACACGACTGAGCGACTGAACTGAACTGACTGAAAAATAACCTTGTATATATACATTTATAGCCACTGTTAAGTTTAAAATGTTCTTCTGAATAAACCTTGAGGTAAACAACAATAAAAAAATTATAAACTATTTTAAATATTAATAACAGCAAGAATATCCAAATCTACCAAAATAATCAAAGATGTATTTCAAGAAAATTTTGAAACGTATGTTAAGTGCATACATAAATAAGAATTATTTTAAATTAATTCTTCTTCTTAAAGTCACTCAGTCATGTCCCATTCCTTGCAACCCCATGGACTACAGAGTCCATGGAATTCTGCAGGTCAGAATACTGGAGTGAGTAGCCTTTCCCTTCTCCAGGGGATCTTCCCAATCCAGGGATCAAACCCAGGCCTCCTGCATTACACACAGATTCTTTACCAGCTGAGCCACCAGGGAAGCCCAAGAATACTGGAGTGGGTAGCCTATTCCTTCTCCAGCAGATCTTCCCAGCCCAGGAATCGAACCAGGGTCTCCTGTGTTGCAGGTAGATTTTTTACCAACTGAGCTATCAGGGAAGCTCTTTAAATTAATTATCTTTCAGCAAAGCTGCCAAATACTAAGTCAGGACACATCAACTTTAATCCTACACCCTAACAGCGAAAAATCTGAAAGGGTAATTAAGAAAATAATCAATTCACAATAATAGCATCATAAAGGATAAAATACATAAGAATAAACTTAAGGAGATGAAAAAGTGGTACAATGAAAACTACAAAACAATGTAGAAGGAACTTAAAGATACAAATAAATAAATATACATCCTGTGGTCATGAATTCTAAACTATCTATACTACCCACAGTGATCTACAGCTTCAGTACAATCCCAATCTTAATCCCAATGATATTTTCTGCAGAAATAGGAAAAAAACATCCTAAAGTTTAAATGGAATTTCAAAGGATCCTGAAGGGGCAAAACAATTCCAAACAAGCAGAACAAAATTAGAATCAAGTCACACTACTTGATGTCAAAACATATTACAAATCTACAGTAATAAAAATAATGTAGTATTGGTTTAAAGACAGGCATAAACTAATGAAACAGAACACAGATTTCAGAAACAAATCCATACAAATACAGTAAAATAATCTTCAACAAGAGCATCAAGACTACACAATGGTGAAATGATAGTCTGTTCTTCAACAAATGATGATGGGAAAATTGGATATCCACATGCAGAAAAATAAGTTGGAGCTTACTATGTGATATACAAAATCAATTCAAAATGGATGAAAGATCTGAACATAAAAAACTGAAACTGTAAAGCTTCCAGGAAAAAAGCACAGAGGAACAGCTTTACAACACTGGATTTAGCAATGATTTCTGGGACAAACACCAAAAACACAGGCAACAAAATGAAAAATAGACAAGACTATATCAAACTTAAAATCTTCTCTGTAGCAAAGGGTACAGTGAATAGAGTAAAAAGGCAACCTAGAGAATGAGAAAATATTTGTAAACCATATATATCTTATAGGAGTTTAACTTCCAGAATATATAAAGAATTCCTACAACTCAATGACAAAAAATATGGGAAAACAACAGAATGGGAAAGACTTGAGATCTCTTCAAGAAAATTAGAGACACCAAGGGAACATTTCATGCAAAGATGGGTTCAATAAAGGACAGAAATGGTCTGGACCTAACAGACGCAGAAGATATTAAGCAGAGGTGGCAAGAATACATGGAAGAACTGTACAAAAAGAGCTTCATGACCCAGATAATCACGATGGTGTGATCACTCCTCTAGAGCCAGACAGCCTGGAATGTGAAGTCAAGCGGGCCTTAGGAAGCATCACTACAAACAAAGCTGGTGCAGGTGATGGAATTCCAGTTGAGCTCTTTCAAATCCTAAAAGATGATGCTGTGAAAGTGCTGCACTCAATATGCCAGCAAATTTGGAAAACTCAGCAGTGGCCACAGGACTGGAAAAGGTCAGTTTTCATTCCAATCCCAAAGATATGCAATGCCAAAGAATGCTCAAACTACTGTACAATTGTACTCAGCTCACACGCTAGTAAAGTAACGCTCAAAATTCTCCAAGCAAGGATTCAGCAGTAGGTGAACCATGAACTTCCAGATGTTCAAGCTGGTTTTAGAAAAGGCAGAGGAACCAGAGATTAAACTGCAAACATCCGATAGATCATTTAAAAAGAGAGTTCCAGAAAAAATCTGTTTCTGCTTTATTGACTATGCCAATGCCCTTGACTGTGTGGATCACAATAAACTGTGGAAAATTCTGAAAGAGATTGGAATACAGACCACCTGACCTGCCTCTTGAGAAATCTACATGCAGGTCAGGAAGCAACAGTTAGAACTGGACATGGAACAACAGACTGGTTCCAAATTGGAAAAGGAGTCAAGGATGTATATTGTCACCGTGGTTATTTAACTTATATGCAGACTACATCATGAAAAACACTGGGCTTGATGAATCAAAGATCCAGATGCTGGGCTGGAACCAAGATTGCTGGGAGAAATATCAATAACCTCGGATATGCAGATGACACCACCCTTACGGAAAAAAGTGAAGAAGACTTAAACAGCCTCTTGATAAAATTGAAACAGGAGAGTGAAAAAGTTGGCTTAAAGCTTAACAGTCAGAAAACTAAGATCATGGCATCTGGTCCCATCACTGCATGGCAAATAGATGGGGAAACAGTGGAAACAGTGGCTGACATTATTTTGGGGGGCTCCAAAATCACTGCAGATGGTGATTGCAGCCATGAAATTAAAAGACGCTTACTACTTGGAAGGAAAGTTATGACCAACCTAGACAGCATATTAAAAGGCAGAAACATGACTTTGTCAACAAAGGTCCTTGTAGTCAAGGCTATGGTTTCTTCAGTAGTCATGTATAGATGTGACAGTTGGACTATAAAGAAAGCTGAGCACAGAAGAATTGATGCTTTTGAACTGTGGTGTTCGAGAAGACTCTTGAGAGCCTTGGACTGCAAGGAGATTCAACCAGCCCATTCTAAAGGAGATCAGCCCTGGGTGTTCACTGAAAGGACTGATGTTGAAGCTGAAACTCAAATACTTTGGCCACCTGATGCGAAGAGCTGACTCACTGGAAAAGACCCTGATGCTGGGAAAGATTGAGGGCAGGAGGAGAAGGGGACGATAGAGGATGAGATGGTGGATGGCATCACCGATTCAATGGATATGAGTTTGGGTAAACTCCAGGAGTTGGTGATGGATAGGGAGACCTGGCATGCTGAGGTTCATGGGGTCACAAAGAGTCAGACACGACTGAGTACAGAACAGCTGAGCAACTGGACTGAATTGAAACACAATCAAATAACCCAATTTAAACATGAGCAAAATATTTGCATAGGCATTTCTCCAAATAAGATACAAAATGGAAGATGTTCAATATATCTAATCATGAGAGAAAGGCAAATCAAAACCACAATGAGATATCACTCATACACAATCAGGATGACAAATCTCAAGAAAACAGAAAATAACAATGCTGGCGAGATGTGGAAAAATTGGAACACTTACGATTGTTGATGGGGATATAAATCAGTGCAGCCACTATGGAAAAGAGTATTAGTTCAGTTCAATTCTGTAACTTAGTAATCTCCAACTATTTGTGTTCCTGTGGACTGCAGCATGCCAGTCTTCCCTGTCTATCACCAAGCCCCAGAGCTTGCTCAGACTCAAATCCATCAAGTTGGTGATGCCATCCAACCATCTCATCCTCTGTCATTCCCTTCTCCTCCCACCTTCAATCTTTCCCAGCATCAGGGTCTTTTTCAATGAGTCAGCTCTTCGCATCAGGTGGCCAAAGTATTGGAGTTTCAGCTTCAACATCAGTCCTTCCAGTGAACACCCAGGACTGATCTCCTTTAGGATTGACTGGTTGGATCTCCTTGCAGTCCAAGAGACTCTCAAGAGTCTTCTCCAACACCATGGTTCAAAAGCATCAATTCTTCAGCACTCAGCTTTCTTTATAGTCCAACTCTCACATCCATACATGATTACTGGAGAAACCATAGCTTTGACTAGACAGACCTTGGTTGGCAAAATCATGTCTCTGCTTTTTAATATGCTTTCTAGGTTGGTCATAGCTTTTCTTCCAAGGAGCCAGCCTCTTTTTAATTTCATGGTTGCCATCACCATCTGCAGTGATTTTGGAGCCCCCCAAAATAAAGCCTCTTACTGTTTCTACTCTTTCCCCATCTGTTTACCATGAAGTGATGCAACCAGATACCATGATCTTAGTTTTCTGAATGTTGAGCTTTAAGCCAACTTTTTTCACTCTCCTCTTTCACTTTCATCAAGAGGCTCTTTAGTTCTTCTTTGCTTTCTGCCATAAGGGTGGTGTCATCTTCTCCCAGCAATTTTGATTCCAGCTTGTGCTTCATCCAGCCCAGCATTTCACATGATATTCTCTGCATATAAGTTAAATAAGCAGGGTGACAAAAAATTAAAATAGAATTTATCATATGGTCCATCAATCCCATTCCTTGGGAAATATATTCTAAAGAATTGAAAAACAGTAAAATTACCCACGCATTTGAAAGGTGAAGTCACTCAATTGTTTCTGACTCTTTGCATTGTAGCCTACCAGCCCTCCAGCAATGGAATTTTCCAGGCAAGAGTACTGGAGTGGGTTGCCATTTCCTTCTCCAGGGGATCTTCCCAACCCAGGGATTGAACCCGGGTCTCCTGCATTTGCAGGTAGACACTTTACCATCTGGGCCACCAGGGAAGCCCCGATCACAAGTCTACACCCTTCAGTCGATAATGTGCTTAAGACCCCACCAAGTCTATATAAAAACTTCACTTCCCAGAAGTGATTCTTTGTAGGTGAGAAGTCCACATTCTCAGCTTGCTGTTTATATCTCAAATTAGCAAATGTCCAAAGAGTAAAAGCTATAGAGGTTTGCTCATTTCCTAGAGGTTCCCACTTCTTTGAAGAAACAGACCCTACAGTTCATATTGTCTAAACTACTCTCCTCTGGTTTCTAAAAAATAGTTCTGTATTTTATGTAGCAGAGTTGTTTTTGGTGAGAACTGGCCTGCCTCTAGCTCCTTCATACCACATGGAAGTGGGAGCAGAATGACTTGTTCATGTAAAAACTTATATCTGTGTGTTTATTATTTGTAATACAAACTTGTAAATTTATTGTTTATATATAACTTTATTTATTTTATTTTATAATTGCCTAGAAAAAGTGATATATAATAGTAGATAAATAGGAAATTATGTGAAAAAATATGCATCAAATCAGTAATATTACTTAGGGGAGACAATTAGCATTGCATTGGAAGATGCAGTAGATGGTTGATGAATTGCAAATTTTCAGATTTTTCTCTATATGTGCCCACATTGTTCGAATTTTCAAAATAAGGTTACATTTCTTTAGTAATTAAAACAATGTAAAATGGAAAGTCTGTATAAAAGAATGGAGAAAGGTAAACAAATGTTAACCAAAAAAAAGGATGCTGATGATATTAATAGAAAACAAAGTAAAATTCAAGCCAAGGAGCTTCCCATTAAGCAAAGATAAATGTCTCCTAGTCATTTTTTGCCTGAAAAAATCCCATGGACGGAGGAGACTGGCGGGCTGCAGTCCATGGGGTCGCTAAGAGTCAGGCATGATTGAGGGACTTCACTTTTACTTTTCACTTTCATGCACTGGAGAAGGAAATGGCAACCCACTCCAGTGTTTTTGCCTGAAGAATCCCAGGGACGGAGGAGCCTGGTGGGCTGCCGTCTATGGGGTCGCACAGAGTCGGACACGACTGAAGCGACTTAGTAGTAGTAGTCATTAAAAAGCAAAATCCAAAATAAATGCCATAAATATTATGCACTAAATAAAAAATATCTAAATACATAAACCAAAACTTGAATATTTGGCAAAAATCACAGTCATACTGTGAAATATTTACCCACTTTATTGTTTCTTTTAGACTGCTGTTGCTGCTGCTGCTAAGTCACTTCAGTGGGAAATAAGAAATAAAGATACAAAGTAGGATTTAAATAAATCATATGCTTACCAGTAATGAGTCTAGTTTGTGTCCTTCAAGGGAAGATATATCCTCTTTACAAATAGAAAAACATAAGCCAAAACTGTCAAATACCAGGCCATAAGGAAAGCTTAACAAATTCCCTAATGTAGGAATTGTAGGTGTCATTCTTTCAGATAATACTGAAATAATTAAGAATAAGTAATAATACTTACTCTTGAAGTAATAATACTTCAAAATTAAGAGTAAGAAGTTAAGAAAAACTCATCAAACCACTTTAAGTTTTTTAAAAGCCCCCTGGATATTGTCAAAGTGAGTCTAACACTGTAAGATAATAAGCTAGTGATAATAGTCAAGAAAATATTGAAGAATACTGAGAGAAAATTACCCAGCCATATAATAAAATATTAAGATGTAAAAACAAAGCAATGTGATGTTCTCATAGGAAGAAGCAGACATACCAATTAAACAGAACTAACAAGACTTTAATGTGTGCTAAAGGTATTTTATTAGTTTATTAGTTTCCCAGGGCTTATGTAACAAATTGTTGTAAACTGAGTGGAGAAAACAACAGAAATGTACTGTCTCACTGCTCTGGAGAACAGAAATATGAAATCAAGGCGTCAGTAGGACCATTTTGTTTCTAAAAGCTGTAGGAAGGGAGACTTCCTCACCTCTTCCTAGCTTCTGGTGAGTTTTGGCAATCCTTGGTGTTCACTGGCATGTAAACACATCACTCTAATCTCTGCCTCCAAAGTCACATGGCATTCTCCCTGTGTGCCTGTGTCAAACTTTCCCTCCTCTTTTAAGGACACTAGACACTGGATTAGGGTCTACCCTACTCCATCCAGTACAACCTCTTCTTGACTTGATGACATCTACTCAGCACCCTATTTCCAAAGTGGTCATGTGCACAAGTTTCAGATGGGCAGGAAATTTGTGAGGCAATATAATTCAACCACTACACTTAGTCAATACACTTGTTGAATACAGATAAAGAAAATTTAACTCTAGTTAACTTGAGTAAACAAGAGAAATTTTACCATTAGCCAACTCCTCTGACATGCAAAAGCAGACTTCACAGTGATCAAAACTGATTGTTTTTTAAAAAAAAATTTGTTGGAGTATCGTTGATTTACAATGTTGTGTTCATTTCAGGTGTATACATAGTGAATTAGTTATACACACACACACACACACACACACACACACCCCTACTCTTTTTTAGGTTCTTTTCCCGTATATGTCATTAAAGAGCACTGAGTAGAGTGCCCTGTGCTATACAGGGTCCTTAAGTCCTAGAACAGATCCTTATTAGTTGTCTATTTTATATATAATAAGGTGTAAATGTCAAACTTGACCTCCCCTTTTCTACCCCCCGGCTTCCCAGGTGGCACTAGTGGTAAGAACCCACCTGCCAATGCAGGAGACATAAGAGATGTAGGCTTCATCCCTGAGTCGGGAAGATCCCTGGAGAAGGGCAACCCACTCCAGTGTTCTTGCCTGGAGACTCCTATGGACAGAGGAGCCTAGTGGGCTACCTTCTGCAGGGTCGCAGATAGTCGGACATGACTAGCATGCACTCAACCCGAAGTTTGTTTTCTACATATGAGACCCTATTTCTGTTTTGTAAATAAGTTCATTTTTACCTCCCCCCGCCGCCCCCCGCCAGATTCCACTTATTAATGATATCATATGACATTTGTCTTTGTCTGTCTCACTTTATCTCGCTCCTCTGATTCCCACATGGCCTCTCGCCACTGTTTCACTGTGCACACTGGACTCTTTCTTCCTTTCTACATATCTCCTTCTCCACGCACTCAAGTGCCCTCAGGTCTCATTTAGAGATTCTCAGTTCCACATACACAAAGGAATCAATCACCTAACTCCCAGTCCTAATTCCAAATTTTCAGAAGAAATAGGATTGACATGGGCCATAGGGACATAGTAGATCATTTCTATGGTGTGGGAGCCATTTTCAAAAAAATGTGACCATCATGAGCTGGACGGTTTCCTCCTAAAGTGTCTACTATACATAGTATTTTAAACCAATAAGGGAAGGATAACTAAGTAAACTCTCTGGGAGTGGAAATAACAATTTAGGAGGAAGATAATAAAGCCTTGCTGTGCAACAAAAAGCACAGAGACATTAAAGATTAAATGTAAATAATATTTTAAAATAAAAGTAAAAAAGATGAATATGTGTAATATTACTCTATTTCTAAAGCCTTTTAATTATTCCTCAACTATTACACATATATTAATTATATATTATTTTAAAATGCTAGTTGTAGATTTATGGCATTACCGTAATTTCCCAAGTATGACAGCATATATAATAGTTATATATTATTTTTAAATATTAGTTGCAGATTACTTTGAGCTCAAAGAGTGAAAACTTGCCTCCAATGAGAATTTTTTTAATGTAATATGCTCAATTCTTTGAAAGATTTTCAAATACAATTTGGAATAATATATGTATCACGGGGACTCAATGTGTTTTGAGATGATTACTTTGAAAGAAAAGGCAATTATTCAAATGTATAAATATTAGTAATGCTGTTATTTAAATTAATTACAAAATAGTTTACACAAATCTGTCTGCTTAATATATACAGAAACCACTGTTTCTCTATTTCAGTGTTTGTTGATTGCTCAAGCTACTGTTATTTTAAGTACTATAGCCTCATCAAATGATTCTACAGTGTTAAAAAAAAACTGCTTCTTAATTTAGATGAGATTGTTTTAAAAGAAATCTAAATGACATTCACTTAATGGAAACCCTATTCCATGCCCTAGTTATAACAAACCTCATTTAGAATTTTCAAGATAGAGGTAAGTTCTTGTTAATTTCATTTCTCATTAAATACAGCTATCTTAAAAATACTTTGGGATTAGCTTTTACTATTGAAACATTTAAAGAAATATATTATTCTACCTTTCTAACTTAATCATTGGGAAAAATGGACATCATTATATATTTGATCATTTAGGGCCCTCTGACATTGGGCACATAGTAAGCATTCAAGAGGGATGGTTGAATGAAAAAGTAAGTGGATTAATTTTCCAACATTAATTGTAAACAATCATTTGCACTGACTGGTGTTTTGAATAAGGATATGAAATAGAGCGGTACTGAATGACTATCTTGCCTTTAGTGCATGTCTAGAAAATCTATTTTTTAAGTAACTTTATCTGAGCATTTCATTTTTTTCTTTCTCCTACAAGTTAAAAGCAGAGAACTCCAGTTAAATTGAAATACTAGCTTTTTCTTCATTTCCACTAATTAATGCCTTACAGTATTTAACTCATTTTTCTACATTCTAGTCTAAACCAATTAAATAATTACAGCAGAGAACAAAATTTTTTCTTCAACTTGAAATGTCTGAAATAATAGATGTGAAAATACTTAGAAAAGTATAATAATGGTATAACCACAAAGATATTGCTCAAAATATTATTAAAACTAATACTTAACCATTACTGGGTATTTAAGAAGTTCCAGGTATTGAGCTAACTGTTTTACATACAATATCTTATTTAATCTTCAAAACCACCCTCTGAGATAAATACTGTTAGTATCACCATAAAGAATGCTGGGATTGAAATCAAAGACTTGAGAGTCTCTGACTCATGGAATAAGGCTATTGGAATGAATGGTCAGTTTATTACTGTATGTCTATTTCTTTACATCCTCATCCAGGGATCGAACCCGCATCTCCTGTGTCTCCTATATTGCAGGCAGATTCTTTACCCGATGAGACACTGGGGAAGCCCTTCAGTGCTCCAAGATCAATCCAACAGGAGAAATAGCCACTACTTCATCTAGATAATTTCCTATAGATGTTATAATTTGACAACCATTGGCCCATTAAACCACAAAACTAAGTGGATCAAAATCCATTTTTAAGATAATCCAAGCTTTCATAAAAAGTTGCTGGTGAAGAAAAATGGAAATCCCCTTGGGATTTAGTATATGATGGTGAGTGTGTTTTCACTTACATAGATTCAAATATCAAAACTAAAAATACAAGAAAGCAGAGGATGTGCAAAACATTCCCAGCCAACTGTTTCCTGACTGCTGACAGTAGGAGGGAAAGGACTCCTAGTGAAATAACTTCTTGTTTGTTCAACAAAATAGCTCTTGATTCTGTGAAGAGCAAAATAACATCCTCTTTCTATTGCAACATAATTGATCCAACAAAGAGGTATGTATTTGCACATTCTCTTCTCAGGGTCAACTGAACAAATTTCACAATCTCAAGAATGAAAAGGCAAGTAAGTTACTGAGATTAAGGAGCTCTTACACAATCTATGTTGATTTAACATTTGAAATCTTATGATGGTTTGTTATTTCATCTGCTTATCACCATTATATTAATTTTGAAGGAGGCTGTCATATTCTATTTTAATTCAATATATCACAATAAAATGATAAAATATCTTACACTTCGCAATTAACAATAGACTTTGATCTTTTCCAAAAATCACTCAGAAACTGCAAGTATAATGATAACACACACTTGACTGCTTTCAAATAGGAAAAGGCCTTGAAAGAGAAAAAAGAAGGAGAGAGACAGAAAGGAACTTCTGTTTTAAATTAAAATGAGAACTGGATCTCTGAGGGCATGTGAACATTAATTTTAAAAAGACCTGAATTCCTTATCAGGCAGCATTATTGGAGCCACTGACCTGTATTGAAAAGGAAAAGAAGAAAAATAACGCACATTTGGGTGCTTTGGAATTAAGAGGTTGGTTTGATAGCCTAGGCATGCTGCACTCATTTACTTTTGTCTGCTAAATAGCTAGATAAAACTAAATAGAGTGCGCCTTTTGGTAATCTTAACTCCTTAGACTACCATATACACATAAATGTGTTATCACATTAGATGAATATTTCTTATTACGCCTCTGTGTCTGGCATTGTACAGATGATGAGAACACTTTGCTTGTTCTCCAGAGAAAGCTGAATCTTAAAAGCCAGGTGGCTGCATTAGAGTCTGTTTCTCTGAAATCCAGGAAATTGTGCCTTGATCTGGTTTTCTTCAGTTGGTCAGGTTCCATCAAGCACTATGTTCAATACCACAAGTGATGGTAGATTCAAATACTGGGAAGGCAATTGTCATGGCAGTGACAGTCGATTTCTTTCTAAACATACCCAGTTTCAAATTCCGGGTATGCAATTTATTAGCTATTTAAGTATGGGAAAACTTTGTAACCTCTTTGAACCTCAGTTTTATCTTTGCTTTAGGAATAGTAAACCTATTCTACATGGAACAGGGATGTTGGGCAAGCTAAAATATGTGTATGGCTAGAATATATGTTAGATAAATGATTATATATATAAACATATATATACACATATTTATATATATAAGATATATAAAATATACACATATTTATATATATATATTTATGCTTAATATGTGCTTGGCATAAGTCAAATTCAGTAAGTAGTAGTCACTCGTAGTAGTAATATAAGGCAATATTGTAGAGAGTAATAGTTTGAGTTCTGAAATGAAACAAACCTGGTTTTAAATCCTGACCATACTAGCTATTGTTCTTATAGCCATAAACAAAATCATGCAACCATTCTGTGCATCAGTTTTCTCCCATAAAATAGAGGAAACAATCCCTGCCAATCAGAATGTTGTATGGACTTATTAAATCATGTTCATAAAGGGTTTTTCATAAAGCCATCACCTAATAACTTTTAAAGATATAGCTACAGATTCTAAATTGAATAGTTTTATCATATGTTTCATATCAGTGACTCCCTGACATGAAGGGGATGTTCAGTGTATGTTTGCTGATTGGTTCTTTAACTGACAGATGTCTCATAGATCAGATATGAGGCATCATCACTCAACTCCCTTTTTTCTGAATGTGTACTAAGTTGCTTCAGTTATGTCTGACTCTTTGCGACCCTATGGACAGTAGCTCATCAGGCTGCTCTGTCCATGGGATTCTCCAGGCAAGAATACTAGAGTGGGTTGCCATGCTCTCCTCTAGGGGATCATCCTGACCCAGGGATCGAACCCAAGTTTCTTATGTCTCCTGCATTGGCAGGCTGCTTCTTTATCTCTAGTGCCTCCTAAGAAGCCCTTGTTTTCTGCATATCAGACAAGAAAATTTAATTTACATCTGATTCTATATTTTGATTGATGTGTTGTAGCCTTAGATTTGCATGCAGACAATAAACTGTAACAACTGAACTTGGGATATTGTTAGGTTACCCTAACAACTATTAATATTAGCTTTCTGGATAAATCCTAAAATGTAAGAAGAAATGAAATGAGAATACTAATGCACAATTGAGACACACTATCAGCGGGCAAAGTTGGGCAAAGTTACCTCTCTGAGTCAATTTTCTCATCTATAATGTGGAAACAATTGATTCTAAGTTACTTTCAGTATCTAAAAACCAAGCCCATGTTAATGGTCATGAGTACCACTCACCTCTCCTTTACTTTAGAATTATAGCTTTTGAACTATATCTGTAATTCATCTCAAATTAACTTTTAAGTATGGTGTGAGGTAGGGATTGAGGTTAATTTTTGTTTCAGCATGATTACCCAGTTATTCTGGCATCATTTACTAAAAGGCTCTTCCTTACTACATTGATCTGTCTTGGTACATTTGCTGAAAATAAAGACCATTTATTTCTGTGTTTATTTCTTGACTCTCTGTTATGTTCTTTTGTTTAATTTTTCTCTTATGTCAATACCATGCCATCTTGATTATAATACTCTTTGTATTTAAGTCTTGAAATCAGGTACTGTGAGTTTTTCAAAATATTCTTTTATTTAAAGATTTCTCTAACTATTCTATATCCTATGAATTTCTATCTACAGTTTTGAATCAACTTGTCAACTTCTACTAAAAAGTCTGTTGGGATTTTCATTTTGATGTTATAAACTCTATGGATCAATCTAGAGAAAACAGACCTTCTTAAAAGTATGTAGTCTCCTGATTCAAAACATTCATTTCTTTAGGTATTCTTTTATTTTTCTCAGCAGTATTTTGTAGTCCTCTACAGAGAGAGTGAATGTTTGTTTTGTTGTAATTATTTCTAAATGTTTTATGTTTTGATGCTATTATAAATGGATATTTCTTAATTTCACCTTTTAATTCTGCTACTAATATATAGAAATTCATTTGATTTTTATGTATTTTTCTTGAGTCTTACAAACTTACACTATTATCTGATTAGTTCTTTATTTTTAGATTCCTACATAAACAATCTTGTTGCCTTAAAGTAAAGACAGTTCTAAATACCTCAACCTTTGTAATCTTTATGGTTTCACTTTTTATCTTACTTTATTGCACTGGCTAGGACCTCTAGTGCCAAATTAAGTAGAAATCACGAGAGTAGATATCCTGTCTAGTTCCTGATCTTAAGGAGAAGCATTTAATTTTTCACCATAAAGTATAATGATGGCTATTTGGTTTTGTTATAGATCCCTTCATTAGACTGAGAAAAATTCCTTTTTACTCCTGTATTGAGAATTTTTTTTTCATAAATAGATGTTGAACTTTGACTAATGATCTTCTTGCATCTACCAATACCATCATATGGTTTGCTCTATTTTTCTATTAATACTGTAAATTAAATTGATAGATTCATAAGTGGGAGCTCAGTTGTGCATTCATGGGCTAAAGTTCACTTAGTCATGGGAAATTATCCTTTTCATATATTTTTGTGTTCAACTGCCAATATTTCATCAAGGATTTTCACATCTATATTAATGAGACATTATTCTATTATTCCATTTCTTACATTATCTTTGTCGGGTTTCATTACTGGGGTTATGCTGCCTTAAAAATAAAAAAGGAAATTGTTCTTTATGCTTTTTCTAAATGAGTTTATACAAGAGTAATACTATCACTTCCTGAAATATTTGATAGAACTTACCACTGAAACCATCTGGGCTTGAGATATTCTTTTGGCAAGTTTTAAAGTGAATTATCTCTATTTTTTATAATTTATATATTTTAATTGGAAGCTAATTACTTTACAATATTGTAGTGGTTTTTGCTATACATTCACATGAATCAGCCATGAGTGTACAGGTGTTCCCCATCCTGAACCCCCCCCACCTCCATCCCCATTCCATCCTTCAGGGTCATCCCAGTGCACTGGACCTGAGCACCCTGTATCATACATCGAACCTGGACTGGTGATCTACTTCACATATGGTAATATACATGCTTCAATGCGATTCTCTCAAATCATCCCACCCTTGCCTTCTCCCACAGAGTCCAAAAGTCTGTTCTTTTGCCTCTTCTGCTGTCTCACATATAGGGTCATCATTACCATCTTTCTAAATTCCATATATACACATTAGTATACTGTATTGGTGTTTGTCTTCCTGACTTAACTCTGTAACATAGGCTCCAGTTTCATACACCTCATTAGAACTGATTCAAATGCATTCTTTTTAATGGCTGAGTAATACTCCATTGTGTATATGTACCACAGCTTTCTTATCCATTCGTCTGTTGATGGACATCTATGTTACTTCCATGTCCTAGCTATTGTAAACAATGTTGTAATGAACATAGGGGTACATGTGTCTCTTTCAATTCTGGTTTCCTTGGTGTGTATGCCCAGTAGTGGGATTGCTGGGTCATAAGGCAGTTCTATTTCCAATTTTTTAAGGAATTTCCACACTGTTCTCCATAGTGGCTGTACTAGTTTGCATTCCCATCAACAGTGAAAAGGGGTTCCCTTTTCTCTGCACCCTCTCCAGGATTTATTGTTTGTAGACTTTTTGATAGCAGCCATTCTGACTGGTGTGAGATGGTACCTCACTGTGGTTTTGATTTGCATTTCTCTGATAATGAGTGAGTTGAGCATCTTTTCATGTGTTTGTTAGCCATCTGTATGTCTTCTTTGGAGAAATGTCTGTTTAGTTCTTTGGCCCATTTTTTGATTGGGCCATTTATTTTTCTGGTATTGAGCTTCAGGTGCTGCTTGCATATTTTTCAGATTAATTCTTTGTCAGTTGCTTCTCTTGCTATTATTTTCTCCCATTCTGAAGGCTGTCTTTTCACCTTGTTTATTGTTTCGTTCATTGTGCAGAAGCTTTTAAGTTTAATTAGGTCTCATTTGCTTGTTTTTGCTTTCATTTCCATTACTCTGGGAGGTGGGTCGTAGAGGATCCCACTGTGATTTAAGTCAGAGAGTGTTTTGCCTATGTGTTCCTCTAGGAGTTTTATAGTTTCTGGGCTTACATTTAGATATTTAATCCATTTTGAGTTTATTTTTGTGTATGGTGTTAGAAAGTGTTCATTTTATTCTTTTACAAGTGGTTGACCAGTTTTCCCAGCACCACTTGTTAAAGGGATTGTCTTTCCTCCATTGTATATTCTTGCCTTCTTTGTCAAAGATAAGGTGTCCATAGGTGTGTGGATTTATCTCTGGGCTTTCTATTTTGTTCCATTGATCTATATTTCTGTCTTTGTGCCAGTACCATACTGTCTTGAAGATTGTAGCTTTGTAATATAGCCTGAAGTCAGGCAGGTTGATTCCTCCAGTTTCCTTCTTCTTTCTCAAGACTGCTTTGGCTATTCAAGGTTTTTTGTATTTCCATACAAATTGTGAAATTATTTGTTCTAGTTCTCTGAAAAACACCATTGGTAGCTTGATAGGGATTGCATTGAATCTATAGATTCTTTAAGTAGTATACTCATTTTCACTATATTGATTCTTCTGATCCATGAACATGGTATATTTCTCCATCTATTTGTATCATCTTTGATTTCTTTCATCAGTGTTTTATAGTTTTCTATATATAGGTCTTTTGTTTCTAAAGGTAGATTTATTCCTAGGTATTTTATTCTTTTCATTGCAATGTTGAATGGAATTATTTCCTTAATTTCTCTGTTTTCTCATTGTTAGTGTATAGGGGTACAAGGAATTTCTGTGTATTAATTTTATATCCTGCAACTTTACTATATTCATTATCTCTAGTAATTTTCTGGTGGTGTCTTTAGGGTTTTCTATGCAGAGGATCATGTCATCTGCAAACAGGGAGAGTTTTACTTCTTCTTTTCCAATCTGGATTCCTTTTATTCCTTTTTCTTCTCTGACTGCTGTGGCTAAAACTTCCAAAACTATGTTTAATAGTAGTGAGAGTGGGCACCCTTGTCTTGTTCCTGACTTGAGGGGAAATGCTTTCAATTTTTCACCATTGAGGATAATGTTTGCTGTGGGTTTATCATATGTGGCTTTTATTATGTTGAGGTACATTCTTTCTATACCTGCTTTCTGGGGTTTTTTTTTTTTTAATGAATGTTGAATTTTGTCAAAGGATTTCTCTGCATCTATTGAGATAATCATATGGTTTTTATCTTTCAATTTGTTAATGTGGTGTATCACACTCATTGATTTGCGGATATTAAAGAATCCTTGCATCCCTGGGATAAAGCCTACTTGGTCATGATGTACGATCTTTTTAATATGTTGCTGGATTCTGTTTGCTAGATTTTGTTGAGGATTTTTGCATCTATGTTCATCAGTGATATTGGCCTGTAGTTTTCTTTTTTAGTGGCATCTTTGTCTGGTTTTGGTATTAGGATGATGGTGGCCTCATAGAATGAGTTTGGCAGTTTACCTTCCTCTGCAATTTTCTGGAAGAGTTTAATAGGGTAGGTGTTAGCTCTTCTCTAAATTTGTGGTAGAATTCAGCTGTGAAGCCATCTGGTCCTGGGCTTTTGTTTGTTGGAAAATTTTTGATTACAGTTTCCATTTCCATGCTTGTGATGGGTCTATTAAGATTTTCTATTTCTTCCTGGTTCACTTTTGGAAGGTTATACTTTTCTAAGAATTTGCCCATTTCTTCCAAGTTGTCCATTTTATTGGCATATAGTTGCTGAGAGTAGTCTCTTATGATCCTTTGTATTTCTGTGCTATCTGTAGTGATTTCTCCATTTTCATTTCTAATTATGTTGATTTGATTCTTATCCCCTTTTTTACTTGATGAGTCTGGCTAATGGTTTGTCTATTTTATTTATCTTCTCAAAGAACCAGCTTTTAGTTTTGTTGATTTTTGCTAGAGTCTCCTTTGTTTCTCTTTCATTTATTTGTGCCCTAATTTTTATGATTTCTTTCCTCCTACTAACTCTGGGGTTCTTCATTTCTTCTTTCTCTAGTTGCTTTGGGGATAAAGTTAGGTTATTTATTTGATTTTCCCTTGTTTCTTTAGGTAAGCTTGTATTGCTATGAACCTTTCCCTTAGCACTTCTTTTTACTGAATCCCATAAGTTTTCGGATTATCGTGTTTTCCTTTTCATTCATTTCTATGCATATTTTGATTTCTTTCTTTATTCTGTAATTTGTTGCTTATTCAAAAGTGTGTTGTTTAGCCTCCATATGTGTGCATTTTTAATAGTTTTTATTCTGTAGTTAACATCTAATCTTACTGCATTGTGATCAGAAAAGACGCTTGAAATGACTTCAATTTTTTTTTAATTTACCAAGGCTAGATTTATCTTATTTAAAAGATACAGAGCTTCACATTTTCCATTTATTTCTGTGTAAATGTTGGTAATTTTTGTGTTTTAAGGTATTTTAAATTTCATCTAAATTTGATGATAGTTTGTTAATTATTTTTCTTGTTATACAACTTGCTAAGAGAGGTATTTTAAATTCTCCATATATAAACTGTACTTGTCTTTCGCTCTTTAGATATAATTGCCTCTGCTTCATGTGCTTTTAATTTCTATTATTAGATTCACACACTGTTAGGGTCATTAAATATCCCTAACAAGATGGATAGCTTATTAATTTAAAATATCCTTCTTTATTTCTGATAATATTCCTTATCCTCAAGACTACCTTGTCCAATAATAGCATCTACGTTCAAGGTCAGGAGGGGTGGCCATAAGGAGATACCCTTCTTCCAAGGAAAGGAGCAGTGGCTGCGCTTTGCTGGAACATCCATGAAGAGATACCTCAAATCCAAGGCAAGAGAAACCCAAGTAAGATGGTAGGTGTTGCGAGAGGCATCAGAGGGCAGACACACAAACCATAATCACAGAAAACTAGTTAATCTGATCACAAGGACCACAGCCTCGTCTAACTCAATGAAATTAAGCCATGCCTGTGGGGCCACCCAAGACAGGAGAGTCATGGTGGAGCGGTCTGACAGGATGTGGTTCACTGGAGAAGGGAATGGCAAACCACTTCAGTATTCTTACCTAAAGAACCCCATGAACAGTATTAAAAGGCAAAATGGTAAGATACTGAAAGGGGAACTCCCTGGGTCGGTAGTGCCAAGTAAGCTACTGGAGATTAGTGGAGAAATAACTCCAGAAAGAATGAAGGGATGGAGCCAAAGCAAAAACAATACCCAGTTGTGGATGTGACTGGTGATAGAAGCAAGGTCCGATGCTGTAAAGAGCAATATTGCATAGGAACCTGGAATGTCAGGTCCATGAATCAAGGCAAATTAGGGTGGTCAAACAGGAGATGGCAAGAGTGAATGTCAACATTCTAGGAATCAGCGAACTAAAATGGACTGGAACAGGTGAATTTAACTCAGATGACCATTATATCTACTACTCTGGGCAGGAATCCCTTAGAAGAATTGGAGTAGCCATCATGGTCAACAAAAGAGTCCGAAATGCAGTACTTGGATGCAATCTCAAAAATGACAGAAGGATCTCTGTTCATTTCCAAGGCAAACCATTCAGTATCACAGTAATCCAACACAATGCCCCAACCAGTAATGCTGAAGAAGCTGAAGTTGAATGGTTCTATGAAGACCCACAAGACTTTTTAGAACTAACACCCAAAAAAGATGTCCTTTTCATTATAGGGGACTGGAATGCAAAAGTAGGAAGTCAAGAAACACCTGGGGTAACAGGCAAATTTGGCCTTGGAGTACGGAATTAAGCAGGGCAAAGGCTAATAGAGTTTTGCAAAGAGAACACACAGGTATTAGCAAACACCCTCTTCCAACAACACAAGAGAAGACTCTACACGTGGACATCACCAGATGGTCAACACCGAAATCAGACTGATTATATTCTTTGCAGCCAAAAATGGAGAAGCTCTATACAGTCAGCAAAAACAAGACCGGGAGCTGACTGTGGCTCAGATCATGAACTCCTTATTGCCAAATTCAAACTTATACTGAAGAAAGTGGGGAAAGCCACTAGACCATTCAGTTATGACCTAAATCAAATCCCTTATAATTATACAGTGGAACTGATTTAAGGGACTAGATCTGATAGACAGAGTGCCTGATGAACTATGGATGGATGTTCATGATGTTGTACAGGAGACAGGTTCAAGACATCCCCATGGAAAAGAAATGCAAAAAAGCAAAATGGCTGTATGAGGAGGCCTTACAAATCCCTGTGAAAAGAAGAGAAGAGAAAAGGAAAGAAATAAGCATCTGAATGCAGAGTTCCAAAGAATAGCAAAAGAGATAAGAAAGCCTTCCTCAGCGATGAATGCAAAAAAAAATAGAGGAAAACAACAGAATGGGAAAGACTAGAGATCTCTTCAAGAAAATTAGAGATATCAAGGGAACATTTCATGCAAAGATGGGCTGGATCAAGGACAGAAATGGTCTGGACCTAACAGAAGCAGAAGATATTAAGAAGAGGTGGCAAGAATACACAGAAGAACTGTACAAAAAAGATCTTCACGACCCAGATAATCACAATGGTGTGATCACTCACCTAGAGCCAGACATCCTGGAATGTGAAGTTAAGTGGGCCTTAGAAAGCATCATTACGAACAAAGCTAGTGGAGGTGATGGAATTCCAGTGGCGCTCTTTCAAATCCTGAAAGATGATGCTGTGAAGGTGCTGCACTCAATATGCCAGCAAATTTGGAAAACTCAGCAGTGGCCATAGGACTGGAAAAGGTCAGTTTTCATTCCAATCCCTAAGAAAGGCAGTGATAAAGAATGCTCAAACTACCACACAATTGCACTCATCTCACATGCTAGTAAAGTAATGCTCAAAATTCTCCAAGCCAGGCTTCAGCAGTACATGAACCATGAACTTGCAGAGGTTCAAGCTGGTCTTAGAAAAGGCAGAGAAATGAGAGATCAAATTGCCAACATCCACTGGATCATGGAAAAGGCAAGAAAGTTCCAGAAAAACATTTATTTCTGCTTTATTGACTATGCCAAAGCCTTTGAGTGTTTGGATCACAATACTGTGGAAAATTCTGAAAGAGATGGGAATACCAGACTGCCTGATCTGCCTCTTGAGAAACCTATATGCAGGTCAGGAAGCAACAGTTAGAACTGGACAAGGAACAACAGACTGGTTCCAAATAGGAAAAGGAGTACGTCAATGCTATATATTGTCACCCTGTTTATTTAACTTATATGCAGAGTACATCATGAGAAATGCTGGTCTGGAAGAAGCACAATCTGGAATCAAGATTTCTGGGAGAAATATCAGTAACTTCAGATATGCAGATGACACCACCCTTATGGCAGAAAGTGAAGAGGAACTAAAAGCCTCTTGATGAAAGTGAAAGAGGAGAGTGAAAAATTTGGCTTAAAGCTCAACATTCAGAAAACAAAGATCATGGCATCTGGTCCCATCACTTCATGGCAAATAGATGGGGAAACAGTGGAAACAGTGACAGACTATTTTGGGGGGGTGGGGGCGGCTCCAAAATCACTGCAGATGTGGACTGCAGCCATGAAATTAAAAGATGCTTACTCCTTGGAAGGAAACTTATGACCAACCTAGATAGCATATTGAAAAACAGAGATGTTATTTTGCCAACAATGGTCCATCTAGTCAAGGCTATGGTTTTTCCAGTGGTCATGTATGAATGTGAGAATTGAACTGTGAAGAAAGCTGAGCACCGAAGAATTGATGCTTTTGAACTGTGGTGTTGGAGAAGGCTCGAGAGTCCCTTGGACTGCAAGGAGATCCAACCAGTCTATCCTAAAGGAGATCAGTCCTGGGTGTTCATTGGAAGGACTGATGCTGAAACTCCAGTACTTTGGCCACCAAATGCAAAGAGTTGACTCACTGGAAAAGACCCTGATGCTTGGAAGGATTGGGGGCAGGAGGAGAAGGGGACGACAGAGGATGAGATGGCTGGGTGGCATCACCGACTGGATGCACATGAGTCTGAGTGAACTCCGGGAGTTGGTGGTGGACAGGGAGGCCTGGCATGGTGTGACTCATGGGGTCACAAAGAGTCGGACACGACTGAGCTACTGAAGTGAACTAAACCAGCTTCTTATGCATAGTACATCTTTTTCCATTTTTTATGTTCAAGCTGTCTGTATTTTTTTTGTTTAATATGCACGTCTTATCAAAAGCATAGAACTGGGTCTTCCATGTTTTACCCAGTTTAATCATCTCTTGTTTCTATTTAACACTTAACATTAAATATAATCATTAACATAGTTGTGTATAAGCCTATGATTTTGCTGTTTTCTACTTGTCATCTCTTTGCTGAAGACCTTCCTTTGTTATTAATTTTATGCTTTCTTATTGGTTAATTGAACTGATTTCAGTAATCCTTTCCAAATTTCTCTACTATCTTTTACCTATATATTTTTTGGTGGTTACTCAAGGTTTACAAAATGCATTCTTTATTTATCACAATCTATGCCAAATTTGACTGTAATTTCACATAAACTACAATCAGCTTGTAACAGCATAAATCTTTTCAATCCTCTTCCTTTGCCTATTGTTATCTATATTTTACATTTACTTGTGTTATACACCCCACAATTCAATGTTCACATTTTTAAACTAACAGCTGTCTTTCAAAGCAATGAAGAGGGGAAAAAAGTACTTTTACCAACATATTTACCATTTTTTCATATTTTTATTCCTTCCTACAGATTCAGGTTTCATCTGCTGTCATGTCATTTTAGCCTGTATAACTTATTTTAGCCATTCTTATAATACATTTTACTAGTAACATGATACCTTGGCTTTAGTTTATCTGAAAATGTCAATTAAAATACTGAACCAATCTGCCCATATACCATTAAAAATAATCCGTATATTCTTCATTGTAGCAGAAATATCTATTCCTCACAAAATATCCACAACCTACTCAATTTCTCTGCCTTTTGCAATTAGGCAGGTAGTAAGGTCTGTAAATTCAACACAAAACATTTAAGAGCAGCTATGACGTATCCTTTTCATATGCCAGCAAATTTGGAAAACTCAGCAGTGGCCACAGGACTGGAAAAGGTCAGTTTTCATTCCAATCCCAAAGAAAGGCAATGCCAAAGAATGCTCAAACTACTGCACAATTGCACTCATCTCACATGCTAGTAAAGTAATGCTCAAAATTCTCCAAGCCAGGCTTCAACAGTACATGAACCGTGAACTTCCTGATGTTCAAGCTGGATTTACAAAAGGCAGAGGAACCATAGATCACATTGCCAACATCCATTGGATCATCAGAAAAGCAAGAGAGTTCCAGAAAAACATCTACTTATGCTTTATTGACTATGCCAAAGCCTTTGACTGTGTGGATCACAACAAACTGAAAAATTCTTCAAGAGATGGGAATACCAGACCATCTGACCTGCCTCTTGAGAAATCTGTATGCAGGTCATGAAGCAACAGTTAGAACCGTACATGGAACAACAGACTGATTCTAAATCAGGAAAGAAGTATGTCAAAGCTGTATATTGTCACCCTGCTTATTTAACTTATATGGAGAGTACATCATGTGAAATGCCAGGTTGGATGAAGAACAAGCTGGAATTAAGATTGATGAGAGAAATATCAATAACCCCAGATATGCTGATGACACCACCCCTATTGGAGAAAGCAAAGAGAAACTAAAGAACCTCTTGATGAAAGTGAAAAAGGAGAGTATAAAGGCTGGCTTAAAGCTCAACATTCAGAAAATTAAGATCATGGCATCTGATCCCACCACTTCTTGGCAAATAGATGCGGAAAATTGGAAACAGTGAGAGACTTTATTTTGGGGGGTTCTGAAATCACTGCAGATGGTGACTGAAGCCATGAAATTAAAAGATGTTCTCTCCTTGGAAGAAAAGCTATGACCAACCTAGACAGCATATTAAAAAGCAGAGACATTACTTTGCCAACAGAGGTCCAACTAGTCAAAGCTATGGTTTTTCTAGTAGTCGTGTATAGATGTGAGAGTTGAATTATAAGGAAAGCTAAGCACTGAAGAATTGATGCTTTTGAACTGTGGTGTTGGAGAAGACTCTTGTGAGTCCCTTGGACTGTGAGTTGATTCAACCAGTCAGTCCTAAAGGAAATCAGCCCTGAATATTCATTGGAAGGACTGATGCTGAAACTCCAATACTTTGGCCACCTGATGCTAAGAACTGACTCACTGGAAAAGATCCTGACGCTAGGAAAGATTGAAGGTGGGAGGAGAAGAGGATGACAGAGGATGAGATGGTTGGATGGGATCACTGATTCGATGGACATGAGTTTGAGCAAGCTTCGGGAGTTGGTGATGGAGATGGAAGCCTAGTGTGCTGCAGTCCATGGGGTCACAAATAGTTGGTCACAACTGAGCGACTGAACTGAACTGAGTGACATATCTATTAGTTCTCTTGCTCATGGAGCCCATATATTTTAAATATATCACCTACAAGATAGTAAAGACTCTGTCAGCCTAGATCCATGAATGATTCTGTGGAGCAAAGTCCTTTCCTTTCCCCATCCTGTGATATGCTCTGTACTGCATTATACAAATTTTTGTTGTATTAATCTATTGAGATTTGGGGATAATTTGTTACTGTGTCTAGCCTAACCTAATACACCTTCTGATTTGAAGTTATATACTAAACTACTATAATATTTGGGTTTTAGGACTCCTGTTCCATTTTATTGATGTCTGTCCTTTCTAATACCAATATTAAACTCTTTAGATCTTTTTTATAACTTTATAAAACAGTATGATGTTTGTTGGGGTGACATATATTTTCATTGTTCATTTTTTTAAAATACCTAAATAGTCTCAAATATCATTCTTACAAGTCACCTTTAACTTCAGTCATATTACCAAAAAGAGTCCATTCAGGTTCAACATGAAGAATTATTTAACTAAATTGAGATTTATTATCAAAGGATTTTTCTATTTATTCACTTTATTTATATTCCACAATAAAACTTGATATTTTTCTCAATATAGATTCTGCACACTTCATTTTAATTTATTCCTGAGTTTATTATAATACTTTTCTTACCATACTAAATGATATATTTTTACCATTGCATATTCTCACTGGCTGTTTAATGTATGTATTTTTGACTAGAATCTGTATATGGAGCTACCTACCACACTGGAATCACCTTCATGGAATCACATTCATCATCCAGCAACATATATATTTCATAGATTATGGATTCCATATGGTCCACTTGATTAGATCACCAATGTATAAACTAAATTTCGAAAGTATTTTTTTGTGTGTGTTGTTAATTGAAAGCGACTTGGATTATCAACTCTACCATTCTCACTTTTCATGCAAAAACATAAAGGCTATTTAAGGGAAAGCACTTTATTTTCAATCCCACACTGATTTCAACTTAATCTATATTTACTGAGAACCTGCCATGCTTTTGATATTCTGATGCTAAGGAATCTAGAGAGTGCTCCAACCATAATCCAAGATAGGCAAAAAGTAGAAGCTTGATAAATGTTTGTTCTACCATGGACAGGGAGGCGTGGCTTGCTTCAATTCATGGGGTCGCAAAGAGTCAGACACGACTGAGCAACTGAACTGAACTGAAAAATATTAAGATATAGCAGCACTTTCCCAAGAGTTACATCCAAGCCAAAGGTTTTTAGGACAAGACTCAACTCATGCGTACAAGTGGTTAAAAAAGTTAAAAATAGAAATTAATTTTCAAGATCTTAAATTAAGAAACAGGAATAAACAAGCTGACATGAGTTAGGGAGAAAAAGGAGGATGTACCAAGTAAAATTTCTGGCCTTAATATTGATCACATAACCAAGGCTAGGACCACACCCTTCATAGGTCAAGTTTCAACTATGTCATTTGTTAGCTATATGATCTTTGCATTTTACTTAACGTTAAACAACCTAAGCTTGTTTCCATCTGTAAAGTGAGGATAATATTATACCTACCTTAAAAGGTCTCTGTGAGGATTCTATGTGATCCTTAATAAATGCTTGCTATGACTTATGCTGTTAAGTCAAATGAAGTCCCTGATGTATCTCAGATGGTAAAGAATCTGCCTGCAATGCAGGAGACCTGGGGTTCAATCCCTGGATTGGGAAGATGCCCTGGAGAAGGGAATGGCAACCAACTTCAGTTTCTTGCCTGCAGAATTCCATGGAGAGAGGCGTCTGGCTGGCTCTAGTCCATGGGGTCACAAAGAGCCAGACACAACTGAGTGACTAACACACACACACACAAATAAAATAGACCCAAGGAAGGCAGTTGAGGAAAGAGGCAATTATGCTCACATGTTTGTAAGTCAATAGTTTAGCAACTGATTTTTAATCAACTGAAATTGAGATACTATTTCAAGCAATATCATTCATTCTAATTCAAATCCATACTAAGGCAGTAGGCTAGGCACTGTGGATTACAGGATGAAGAAAGCATGGTTTCACCTTTAAGTGAACATTAAGTCTAAAAATGGGGAAGGAAAATCACACAGGAATACAAGGGATTATAATGAGTACCACATGATTATCAAAGCACTCTCTCATCTCAGAGGGAGAGTGATCATTGGTTGATGTGATCAGGAAAGCTTTGTGGGAGGGGATAAATTTTATACTGGGTTTTGAAGTATCTGTAGTTTTGAGAGTTGGAAGTAACTGGAGATAGCTGACTGAAGGAATAAATAGAAACAGGGACAGGAATAAATGAAGGACATGGATTACGCATTTATTTATTCATGCATGTGGTAAACACTGGACGTTTGGGAATCCGAGATTACTGAATTTGGTTGGAATGCAGAACATGAGTGGGCAGGTCAGGAATACATCCATGAACAGGGAGGCTGGGGTCCAGGCACGTGAATACCATGTATATTGAATTGAGGGCACATGAATACCAAGTTATGGTCTCAAGTGTAGGAGAGTCAGAGGTTTTCTATGAACAAGAGTCACCAGAAATGACTGAAGCCCTGCTTTTAAGATTATTATCCCACAGGCTGAAGGTCCTCAAGAGAGTCCTGATGAGCAGTGATGAGAATCTAGATTTGATAGGGGTAGTAACAACACTTTGGAGGAAAGTTGGCAGAACTGATCACTGATTGGGCAAGGATATAAACCCCATATAAATTAGGTTCCTCACCTCTGTGACTAAGAAAATATCATTATCAAGTTGACATGTTAGGAAGAAGCTGATACGGGGAAAGAAAAGGGAGGAATGATGATGTTAAAGTCAAACAGATAACATGATTTTGAGGGTTTTCATGGGGAAACCTGAAGACTTCAGTTCAGTCACTCAGTCATGTCCAACTCTTTGTGACCCCATGAACTGCAGCACGCCAGGCCTCCCTGTCCATCACCAACTCCCAGAGTCCACCCAAACCCATGTCCATCGAGTCGGTGATGCCATCCAACCATCTCATCCTCTGTCGTCCCCTTCTCCTATTGCCCTCAATCTTTCCCAGCATCAGGGTCTTTTCCAATGAGTCAGCTCTGCGCGTCAGGTGGCCAAAGTACTGGAGTTTCAGCTTCAACATCGGTCATTCCAATGAACACCCAGGACTGATCTCCTTCAGGATGGACTGGTTGGATCTCCTTGCAGCTCAAGGGACTCTCAAGAAGAAGACTTAGGATGAATGAAATTGCGAAGAACCAAGAACAATGACCACGGGAGCCTAAATGAAGCAAGAAACACTGAAAAATCAGACACCAAAAAACTACCTTCAACTCCCTCAAAGGAACCAAGATCTGGTTCTTCCAGCAAATTTAGAACCAGCTGTCAACAGCAAACCTGTGTGGTAGCAATAAGTAAAAATAAGAACGTCCCCTCTCTTATGTATGGAAGTCTGAATGACCTTCAGATTCTTTTGTGTTCCTACAATCTAATTTGTGGTTGTTGGAAATGTCAAGAGATGGGAGACTTTGAAGGATGACATGTAAAATTTCATGCTATTCTGACCAAACTGAAGCAGGATTTAGGTGAAAAGTAAATAGTTGAATAGATGACCCTATTTCACCCTAGCTTTAGGGAGTAATTCTTATTGTTTATTATTACTGTCATTATTTATCAGGATGATGATGGTGACAATGATGAGTGTCTCACAGAGAGAAATTAGCCCAGCCCAACTTCCAGCCTTCTAAGGAAGGATGAAAAAAAGAACCACCAGCAGAATGAGGATGGTGGTCCCCTCCCTGCCTTCTGCTGGAGGTACCACCAATGTGGTGGTCAAAACTGCCCATGAGGAAATGTTCCCAGTTGAGGAGTGATGAAGGGAGACTTCCTGGTTAATTAACAGGGGATGCAATTTAGATCTGGGAGGACTCACTTCTGCAAATGTGCAAACCCTATCAACTATGCAATGACAAGCTCCATTTATGTTTGCAGAATTACGTACAGGGATCCTTATAAAATTGTACTCATCAGAGGGAGAACTGAATTAATTCCAATAAGGGTAAAAGTATAGATTTATTCCATAGAAAACAGCTAGGTTTCTAGCAGAAATCAGTGCTTATCCTTCTGAACTTCTCCCAGAGTGGTATCTATTTAAAGGGTTGTAGTCTGAGTACTTCAGTAGCATGGTTTCTGCTGTGAATGATGTAGGTACAAATTTTTATAGGATTTAAACTTGTTTTCAAAGTACTTTCCCAGCTATGATTTCTATTGGTGGTAGCAACCCTGTGATATAGGCCAGACGTTTGATGAGGAAGCTCAGGCAAAGAGAAGTTTCACCACTCTTCAAAGCATGCACAGCTGCTGGGTTTAATGACAGACCTAAAACCGGAGCCCAGTCCCTCTTTTGCCAGTCTACCCTCCTGAAGGCAATACACCATGCTTACAAATAAGCAGAAGCAAGTGAAGAATGACTTCTTCCTTACTGAAGCAGACAATTCTCCTAACACACTTAGAGCTAAGGTACCAACCACAGAAGCATTGATAAGCATGTTTTTCTGAGGCTTTACAAAGCTTTATTTTTTAATATTTATAAAGCAAACTGGAGCCAAAACAAATAAAGAGCTGCATTTCTACTGTTTACTGTATGCATTGCAATGCAATCTACACGATATTTTTTCTCACTTAACCTGGTAAGGAAGCTATGATTCTCCCCAGGTTACAGATGAAAAAACTAAGACCCAGGAAAAATAAACTCACTTGCTTTGAGGTAGATGTAACTAACATGTGTTTGAGTCTTGGCATCATACATGAGTCTGCATTCATACTGGACTGGACTTTCACACTGATCTCAGGTGGAAGTTGTAAGAACTTGCCCCTGCCCACAGGAGACCAGAGCTGTTGCAAGCAGGTGGGGTTGTTGCCTCCATGGTTCCTGAGTTCCTGCAAGAAGACCAGAAGGAGACGAGACAGCCTTCACAGCCTGGCGATGGACTGAAAACTATACTGCTCTTCAGCATGATCAGAGCATGTGACCGCAGCACGGTTCTATAACTGGATACAACTGCAAAGGCGCAAGTCCACCTTCTGGTCAAACGTCCCTATCAGCCCCTTTGGTTACCAGCAGCTTCATGCAAGGTTTGGTCTCCTTTAAGCTTTTCCCAAAAAGGTTCTACTCTCATTTGCATCGAAGTGTAAAATATCTGCAAGGAGTTAGAAAAGCTACTCTTTTCAGGAGAATATCTAGGGGAAAGGACTAAAACTCCAACATACAAATTCTTAGAGGTCCAAGTGGGCCATCCCAGACTCCCAGAATTCCACACTGGTTGTGGCTGCTCCTCCAATGGGGGAGGCAGTTCCAGGCACCGTGAGAAGGAGCCATTTCCTATGTTTATCTTTAATGATGCTGCCTTGAATGTAAGCTACTGTGCTGTGCTTAGTTACTGAGTCATGACTGGCTCTTTGCAGTTCCATGGACTGTAGCCGGCCAGGCTCCTCTGTCCATGGAATTCTCCAGGCAAGAATACTGGAGTGGGTAGCCATTCCCTTCTCCAGGGGATCTTTCCAACCCAGGGATTGAACCCCGGGTCTCCTGCCCTTTAGGCAGATTCTTTACCATCCAAGCCACAAAACCCTGATACCATCAACCCCCCTACTGAAATGTGCCCCTGCATAATCTGGAATGAACTACACTAACAACTTGAACTCTTAAGCTGAACCAAACTCAATAACTATGTTTTACTGACTTATAGAGGAAAGTTTAAATGCTTAACTTTTGAGGGGCAATTTTTAGGTGACTCATAAAGATGGCCCCTGGAGAAGGCAAAGGCATCCCACTCCAGTACTCTTGCCTGGAAAATCCCATGGACGGAAAAGCCTGGTAGGCTACAGTCCATGGGGTCGCAAAGAGTCGGACACAACTGAACCACCTCACTTTCACTTTTCACTTTCATGCATTGGAGAAGGAAATGGCAAACCACTCCAGTGTTCTTGCCTGGAGAATCCCAGGGACGGCAGAGCCTAGTGGGCTGATCATCTATGGGGTCACACAGAGTCGGACACGACTGAAGTGACTTAGCAGCAGCAGCAACAAAGATGGCCCCTAGGTAGCCATGGGAGAGGCTGAGATGGAGTCCTCCCCGAGTTCTCATGCTTTTCCTTTCCTGGTTCCAGGCCCTTCCTGAGTCCAGGTTCCAGGGCTCCATGAATTGCTTCTCTTTTTACTTAAGAATCAACCAACAAATGGTAGAAGGGTAGAGTAAGGGATAGTTTTCTTATACTGGGTTTGTTAGTGTTATATAGTTTCAAAACTATAGAACTATTAGGCAGTATTAAAAAGTTGTTTAAAATGTTAGTGCCAGGAAGTGTTGAATCCCGGTGTCCTCATTAAGACTATTAATGGACTCCCTCTAATGTCTACTATTTCCATTTATAAGATGGGAATTATGACACAAACCTTATAGGACTGCCATGAAAATTAACATACACACAGATAGGGAGCAAGTCTAGCTCTAATATAGAACAAGGTCTGCTGGAAAGAAGTTCCAGAAAGGGCAAAGATTGTATCATGGAAGGTCTTATATGCTCACTTCATGGGAAATAGATGGGGAAACAGTGGAAACAGTGTCAGACTTTATTTTTTGGGGTTCCAAAATCACTGCAGATGGTGATTGCAGCCACGAAATTAAAAGAATCTTAATCCTTGGAAGAAAAGTTATCACCAACCTAGACAGCATATTCAAAAGCAGAGACATTACTTTGCCGACTAAGGTCCGTCTAGTCAAGGCTATGGTTTTCCAGTGGTCATGTATAGATGTGAGAGTTGGACTGTGAAGAAGGCTGAGCATCGAAGAATTGATGCTTTTGAACTGTGGTGTTGGAGAAGACTCTTGAGAGTCCCTTGGACTGCAAGGAGATCCAACCAGTCCATTCTGAAGGAGATCTGCCCTGGGATTTCTTTGGAAGGAATGATGCTGAAGCTGAAACTCCACCTCATGTGAAGAGTTGACTCATTGGAAAAGACTCTGATGCTGGGAGGGATTAGGGGCAGGAGGAGAAGGGGATGATGGAGGATGAGATGGCTGGATGGCATCACCAACTCGATGGACATGAGTTTGAGTGAACTCCAGGAGTTGGTAATGGACAGGGAGGCCTGGCGTGCTGTGATTCATGGGGTTGCAAGGAGTCCGACATGACTGAGCGACTGAAGTGAACTGAACTTGGGGGCTAGAGAGAAGGGGTTCTGGCTTCATTCTGAAACCCACCAAGTCTAACAGCAGGAATTATTTTCTTAAAAATAATGAGCTGGAAGGACTTCCCTGGTGGTCCAGTGGCAAGACTCTGTGTGCTCAGTGTAGAGGGCCCTGGTTTGATCCCTGGTCAGGGAACTAGATCCCACATGCCAGACTAAGATCAGGGTCCCTTCCAATGAAAAGAGGTCTCTGCATCAGATGGCCAAAGTACTGGAGCTTCAGCATCAGTCCTTCCAATGAATATTAAGGGTTGATCTCTTTTAGGATTGACTGGTTTGATTTCCAAGGGTCTCTCAAGAGTCTTCTCCAACACCACAATTTGATAGCATCGATTCTTTGGCACTCAGCCTTCTTCATAGTCCAACTCACACATCTGTACATGACTACTGAACAAACCATAGCTTTGAGTATGTGGATCTTTGTCAACAAAGTAATGCCTCTGCTTTCCATTACACTCTTTAGGTTTGTCATAACTTTCCTTCCAAGGAGCAAAAGAAAGGAAGTGAAAGTCATTCAGTCATGTTCAACTCTTTACAACCCCATGGTCTATAGCCTGCCAGGCTCCTCTGTCCATGGAATTCTCCAGGCAAGAATACTGGAGTGGGTAGCCATTCTCTCCTCCAGGGAATCTTCCCAACTCAGGGACTGAACCTGGGTCTCCTGCATTGCAGGTGGACTCTTAACCATCTACACCACCAGGAAGTCCAAACACTGGTCTGGCAGCAGTGAGATGCAAGCCTCTTTTAATTTCATGGCTGCAGTCACTGTCTGCAGTGATTTGGGAGCCCAAGAAGGTAAAATCTGCAACTGCTTCCACTTTTCCCCCTTTTGTTTGCCATGAAGTGATGGGACCAGATGCCATGATCTTAGTTTTTTGAATGCTGAGTTTCAAGCTAGCTTTTTCACTCTTCTCTTTCACCTTCATCAAGAGGCTTTTTAGTTCCTCTTCGTTTTGCCATTAGAGTGGTATTATCTGCATACCTGAGGTTGTTGATATTTCTCCTGGCAATCTTGATTCCAGTTTTAGATTCATCCAGCCTCTCATTTCTCCTGATGTGCTGTGAATAGAAGTTAAATAAGAAGGGTGAAAATATACAGCCTTGATGTACTTCTTTCCCAATTTTGAACCAGTCCATCATTACACAGCCAATTCTAACTTTTGCTTCT